>NC_070598.1:15683472-15860972 GCF_027409825.1 Scomber japonicus
TACAAAGCTGGTGTGGCATTCTTTTTTCCAGGCTGACATGTGCTTTGACAGGTTCTGCAGCCTCCTCCAGAAGTTTGAGAGCCTGTACAACAGGGGGGTGGGTGGGGGGTGGGGGACTCTGTCTCCTGATTGCAAACCTCTTCCTCCAGTGGCTTCTGTTCATGTCTGTCTTTCTTCCTGTGGGGAGGTTCATGGTCCTCTCTCTCTGCCTCCAGTTTAGCGAAGAGTTGATGGTTGAGTGTAAACTGTGAGTTCAGCCGGATTTCCAGCTCCTCAACCTCTTGCTGAAGAGTCTCCTCCTTCACTGCAAAATCTTTCTGCAGGACTGCCACCTCTTCTGCCATCATTTTGACGCATGGCTTCCTGCTCAGCCATCAAGTCCTCTTTCATTTTGTCTGTCTGGGACTTGATTTCCAGGTCAAGTTTATGTTGAAGGAACTCAACCTGCTGACAAAAAGTTTCACACTTTTGGCTGACCTCTTCATGTGAGTGCTTGCTTCTCTCCAGTTATTGGTTGAGTCTGCCAGAAGTTCAGCCTCAAACTTTTCCTGGCTGAGAATATGTGCCACTTTCAGCTCTCGTAATCTTTCTGCAGCAGTTTCTTTTTCTTCTGCTTGATTTGATCTCTGATCTGTGTGGCAATCTTGGTGGTACTGAGGGTGTTATTGTCAGTGTATTTTCTCACCATTTCCAGCTCTTTTCATGTTTCCTTGTCTTTCTTTATGAACACGTCTTTCAGGTGTCTTTGGTGAGCCAACTGCCTTCTGATTTCCTCCAACTCTTGGCTGAGTTGGATTCTCCCAGCCCTCTCACCCATATGGTCCTCTCTTTACCCAGCAGGTCTCTGAGCTCCGGTCTATCAAGGCCCTTTGCAGAGTCCTAGCTCGTGCCTGCTGTCTTGAGGTCCTCTGCTGGAGTCTGGCAGTCAAACTTGCCACCTGTCTCCATCTGGGTGATGAACTCCCTGCCGTGATTGCTGACATGTCGGGGGCGAGCCCTGAAGTCACAAAATCTTGTATGGTGCATGTTCTTTGTCTGCTAAATATCAGTTTTGCTGTTTTGTAAAGACACAGTTGTCTCTGATGATCAGATGTTATCTGGATCAGTAGTCTGCCTCCAGTTCTCTCTCATACAATGACCTATTAGGCTGTGTTCAGACTGCAGGCAAATCTGATTCAAATGTGATTCCTTCTCAAATTTTTAGGCCTGACTGTCCACACTGTTTTTAGCAAGTGTCCAAATCGGATTTGGCTCTGTTCAGACTGGGCCACAGCAGAGGTGTTATCTAGCGTATATTGTGTGATGTCATATAATTGCCATCAGATTTACATAAATCAATAAACAGGTTATAGTCAAACATACAATCAGTGAAACATCAATTGACATAACTTCCTTATCATTTAAGGACGCACATTAGGGAAAATAAAGTTACCTGGCTTCATAGAGTGTAACACAATAACCAGGCTGGGAGGAAACCATGGCAACAACAAACTTAGGTTCCGCCTTCAGTCTTTCTAACATCATATGTGATAACGCTATGTTTGACTGTATTGTAACATTACAATTACCGGATCACGTTTAGCATATTGCTAACGGGGGGGGGGGGGGCATAGGAGGGAGGAGGGGTTGCTGCTGTTCAAGTTTTTTCAATGTGCTGTGTAGAGTACCTTTAAATGTATTATTCACTGTATAGCGCACCTTAAAAATGAATACAAATGAAGAAATTCTCAGTCAGACCTCCTGCACACATTCACAAATCACACATCAATAGGTGACTGAACAACCACTCAATTAAAAACAGGGTCAAATCTAATCGATTCACTCTTTCCATTAAACTCACTGTAACTCTTCAACAGCTTCAGTGTCCAGGGAAACTACCTACAACATATTATATCATCAACTAAAGAAACAGCAAGAGAGAAGCTGTATATGACTCACAATATCTGATGTCTTCTTCTTTTATGGAGATTAAGTATGCATGTGACAACATCCCATTGCATTTGTTGCTGTTGGTTTGTGAACAGAACTTTGTTGCTGCTGGCTAACCAGTCTAATATCATTATCAACAATGACAAACAAGCTAACTCCGCCAGTTGTTTCATTTAAATTATGTTGTTCACTTTCTATTATTGATGAGAGGAGGTCATTCCAGAGCAGCAGCACGTCAGGCCACCACACACCACATTAGTCCTGCGGTGTGTCCAGCCTGGCCAGCTAAAATGCATTCTCACCGTTAGCTTATCCAGTCCTTCAGGGCTGCTACAACATGCTAACGGTTGTACTGGCTAACACAAGAAGCTATTATTTAGTTTTCATAAAAGGAAAACATAAATCTTAAAACTGGAAATTTACATTTCAACATTTCAACTAACCCTTGTTGAAAATGCCTAAATAAAATGTAATTTCTTAATAATGTGATTAAAAGAGGTTAGAAATTTGGACATCAACAGTTTTTCTAATATACTACTGTATCACTCTATCACTGCATACAATAGTAGAGAATTGAAGTTGAAATTTGGGAACCTTTTTTTAACTATTGACATGTCAGTATTGTATTGTGGTTGTTGACTGATAAGGGATGATGTACTCATTTAGACCATAATTGTATCTGTTTTGGCCGCCTCCTATTCAGCACTAAAGATCTTTCCTTTGCCACCAGCGGAACAACACAACTGCTGAGCTCAAAGACGCACAACATCACTTTGCCCCAGGACAGCCACCTTGCTTCACTGTAAAAACAACACAGATGTATGATCAGCTCCCATTTCCTCACAATGGGCCTGATTTACTAAGATCCCAAATAAAGGGTACTAAATTGTGTGCACAGCGCAATAGATTTAGTTTGCGTACGTGATCTGCTAAGAATAAATGAAAACAGGTGCAATAGGATGCAGGGAGCAGTATTTAAATGTTTTGCATGTCTTAATGCAGAGTTTGGACGAGCAGAAAGTTGCAAGCGCAAAATGAAATGTGATTATGTTCTAGTGCAAGAGGTTAACAAATATATTGAGTTATAACAAAAACAAATATTACCACAAAAAAAGTCAATGTTGTTAGTAAAACCAAAAATATTCCACTGTAAAAATATTAACAAAGTCCATCCTGTGCGTATTCTATCATTGTGTGTCCGTCTCCTCCTCTCCACAGTAACAGAAGTCATCTGTGCACAGTATTATTTGCAGATGCAGTTACTGTCAGCAAAATTACCTTCGAGTTTGGTAAATCACAATGCGTGTGCTAAATAACATATTTGTGTTTTCTCCTGCCTGTATTTTACACACTGGGGTAAAAACGGCACGTATTACATATTCATTATGACAAACTTATTAAATGGACAGCGTGTATTATCTACAGTAGCACAGTTGAAAGACACAAGTCTCAGTGCACTGTGTTAGTAGATCAGCTGTGAGAGAAGTTTTGTTTAAACACAGGTGATCCAATAGAATTCCGGGTCTGTTTTGAAAAAGTATGTAAAAAAGTTTACAAGAGAAAACATCTGTTGTGCTAAGAAAGTGATCATGAAGACCAAAAGGATTCCAGTTTCCAGTGTCTTAGAATAGCTGTAATGAAAAATAATCATTTGTATGTTTGATTGATTTTCTCCGATGCTGCTATATGTTACATGCAATATGATGTATAAAGTGAGAATATGCTGTTTTGCAACATCTGGAATTTCAGGTACTATCTTTAAAACTAACATCAGTTTGATACTAAATAGTGTGCCCAGTCTGGTTTTCCCACTGACGCTCAAGAGGGAGAAATGTTCAGTCTATCACCATGTCATGTTAGCTTGCTCAGCTGGGTCGATGATGCTAGACATGGATAAAATCCCCTCACCCTTACGCCCCAACAGCAAGCAAGGTCAAACTAATGAGGGCTCTTATAAGCCTGGGGTGATGGGTGGAGGTTGAGGTTTGGGTGGCAGAGGCTGATTATTGAGCTTCTTTGATTTAAAAAAAAAAAAACGGCCTCTGGAAAGCAGAGCTGAGCAAATCAGGGAATGGTGGGATAAGAAATGCAGATGGAAAAAGCAGGGTATGACAGTCAATAATATTAAAGGCCTCTTCTGGTCCACTGATGAAAGACTAATCGTGATAAATGCTTCTTAAGTATCGTTCATTTTGTACCGTTAGACATGCGCACACACACACACACACATACACACAACCATTTTACTAACCAATACTTTTATTCTATTTTTGAATAAAACCAAGTCAGGCTTAAAATATGAAAAAACATGGCCAAGAGAGAGATGGAAAGTGAAAACTAGTTTTGAAAGATGGCACCACTGGGTGGTTCTTATTCCACCCTTATAAATATAAATGACTTATAATACTGCACATCACTGATGGCTACATGTGAATGTAATGAAATACATGCATCAAAACAGAGGTGGGGACATAGATCTCTATGTTATATACTGCAAGACGTTGTTTATGTTGCTATTTTTCTCCTTTAACAGCATATCATGGGAGAACAGATTTGAATATGAAAGCAAATGCAAATTATTTTTGGCATTTGTTGACATTTACAGAGATTTAACCATCTCTATTTTTATTTTTGAAAAATAAAGAACACAGAATGTCGAAGTATGCACAAGCGCAGATGCATTTTGTGAGCATATGTATTGTCTGTTGCTTTGCGTGCCGATAAATGGTGTCGTGATATGAAAATTCAGACACTTCACATCACTCACGGTGCATCTCATCACTGACAACATCTTTGTTCTGTACTGCATCACAGCATAAACAAAACACAGCTTATGGCGTTTAAGGTTTGACTCATGGATCCAAATTACTGATGCAAACACACTGTTGCAAGCGGAAAGTCGTCTTGTTTCTTTTTAGCGCACTAAAACACAGGCCATGAAACATATACACACTTGCATGCACACCCACACAGACACTCACCCAAGGAACAGACCCGCAAACACACACACACACACACACACACACACACTCTTATGCACCAGTGCCTTTATATTTTGTGCATTCAGCTGAGTGAGTTGGATTCTCTCCCCATCTCTCCTTGTCTCTGCTGTAGTTAATGACTTCTGCCTAATGTCTCCATAAGCTCTATTGAGAGGAATGAATGCCAGGTAAGACTGCAGGCCACATCACATTTCTGCCTCTCTGTGCTAAACTAAACAGTCTGCCTACAGTAATTATCTCAACACACGGAAGAAATTCAGTAGGAATATGTGTGCAGGGCCTTAGCCTGGGGGCCTGTATGTATGAGACTGTGATTATTCAAATTGGTCTCTGCACTGTATGTGTATGTGTGTACAGTATTTGTGTATACTGTATGATTGAGCTACTCCAGATTCAACCAATATAAAGGCAAAATAAATATTTGCCAGAAGGTAAGAATTTAAATTTGACACATTACTGTAAGGGGTCATATTCATTCTGCTTCTGAAGTCCTGAAGTAGAGAACATTTATATGTATTGTCAAATGAATTGATTTTAGATTTTTAACATATTATACTGCTATTAAGCTCCCGGGTTTAACCGATTTTCCTGTTAAACATGGAAAATACATAAAAAATAGGGGCTGAATCGAAAAGCCTCATTTGTGCCAGGCATTTTTATTGTTTTTTGCTTTTCCATATTTTCCTCTAAATTATTTATGGCTTTTTGCAGTCCCTCGAAATTGTGATAAATGGGCCAATTCTGAACAAATAAGCAGGTCAAACAATTTTAAACACTGTGGTGTCAATTTGACTGATGGCAGAGCAGACAAGGTATTATCAGCTCAGGGCTGTTGTCCTGGTTTTTGCTGTTGTTAAGCCGTTAGAGCCCTCACACACAAAGCTAAAAGTTGGCTGTTGTGTCTTGGGCTATTGTGATTGACAAACCATCGCCTACATTTTTGAAGTGTGTCTGGCACTGTTGGCACTAATTGGAACTCATTGGACCTTATCAACCGATTGAGCATGTAGCATAATTGGCGAAGGCCATTTATGATCGAACTCTCTGCCTGGTGGATCAGTCAAGCAAATCACTGATTCAATTTTTAGTTTTAGCCCAGATTTCCTTTTTTGCCTTTATCTTGTTTTTCTTCCTTGTTCTTAAACAAAAAACTACAAGCTGACAACACCAGTCCAAAGCAATGCAAAACTTGTGCCAGTTTCAACTTCTTCACACATACTCTAAATTTGTATACCAAGCAAACAATAAGAATGTCAGTCAAATTCACATCAACAGGAAAACAGCTGGCTAGTTTTTGTCTATTCACAGGGTTTTTTGGAAATAAGTGCAGCAGTTATATGGCAGTCAACTGTAGTCTTTACTATGTATTCAAGTACTACTTTTAATAGAAAAAAATGTGTTTGACAGTCAGGTGGTGCTATTTTTTTGTGGTCGACTTAGTACAGGCCCTGACAAGGAGAGCCAGAAAGGGAGAAGAGGAGCTGTAATGTATGCGTAAGACAGGCTTTCAGTCAGAATTTGTTGTGTGTTTCTAAGTGTACACATGTTTGCCTGTGTGTATGTGACAGAGAGAAAGCAAGATTTGTATCAAATCACATTTAACCTCTCCATTCATCTATCCACCCACCCATCCACTGCTGATCCAGAGAAACAGGGAGAGAGAGAGCACACAAGAGTGAGTGTGGGTTATTCGCACATGATTTACCACTCATATTAAAACAGGAATATATTATATCTCAAATTCAATTTGAGAAGACGGCGGTGTCAGCATTTTGCCTGTCATCTCCAGCGATGGAAAGAGACTGGGATGGATGTGAATGCCTTCTCTTATTTAACTCTGTCTGATTCTCCTGTGGCATGAGCAACCACACACAGAAAGAAGCAAATACATACTTTTGGCTTGACGCTGACAGGGGGTTCTTAACCTAATCCAGGTTAACATTTGGGAAATAAGATACCCTGCAGCCTTTACTGTGGAGTGAAACAATTGTATGAAGTGTAGGAAAAAAATTATTTCTCATCTGACAAACCAGTACTTCAAATTTCAGATGTTCAGCAGCACTGTTATCACAGTTACCCTTCAGCCATTGTTAAATCACAGTGCTGCCACATGCAGATATTTGACTGACTTGATATCATGTGCATAAATATGCATTATATATATATACTACATCATACTGATGACACATCCTCTGCAGGAAGTCCTACATATTCTATGCATATGGAGCAGTCATAAAATAATAAAAACTGCTCATGTTGATAGGAGATCCTCTTCTGACACTTCATGTGACTCCTCAGTGTGCTTGTGAATAAGCCTGCCACTTACAAATTCACAAACCCCATGCACAGAGTGTAAGAGAGGTGTTGGTGCATGGTGTGTCTGTGTGTCTATGTTGTTTGGCCAAGGATTGTGGCCACATGAGGTCATACTTGAAATGACATTTCAAGCTTATTGCTAGCCCTGTTGCTGACAGCAAATCAGCATAGTAAATGTAGCAGAGGCAGTACTGACAGAGATTAGAAGTACTTTAGTGTAGTAATGGAAAGAGGTCAAAGGGCAACAAGTACTGACAATACTGTGGCTTGGCTATAGAAACATAAACAAACACAACAACAACAAGAAGACTGGTAAGCTTTGCTTTGGGTTTACTTTAGTTCAGCTTTAGCTGCAAGTGTAAATGGGGGAAAGGAAAAAGGAGTAAAGGGACGACTGGACAAAGTCTGGGGTGAGTTGTAGCCTGAAGTTTTCATTATACAATAGATGATAAGGAGTGATTCTGCTGTCTCGCAGCTGACAGGGGGATCATTTCACCGCTGAGGACCCAGGAGGAAGAATAGTCCAGACAGAGCACAGTGATAGCCGGGTCGCCACAGGGAGGGGAATGCTGAGTGCCTATTAACTACAGAGTGCAAAGCTGGAATATAAGGTTGAACCATTGCCTAGGGGTAGGGGGTACAGTTCCTGTCGGATCCTTTATATTGTCGTCAGCACTAAGGTGACTTGGAGGAATTTAAGGAGGTGCACTGGGTGAATTCTACAGCACAAAAAGAAGCACACAGGGAATTGAGCTGACAGGGGGTCTAGTCACAAAATGACTGGGGCTTGGGCAAGGACTTGAGCAGAGTCCCTAGTGAGAAAAGGCTGGATTTGACAGATCTTGTAAATCTTATGAATCACAAAGTGTGGTTTAAGAAGTCGCTGGTGGTCACACTGCACTCCTCAACAGTGAGGGACTGGGGTCAGAGGAGTGTTATTACTGAAGTTGTAGAGGGATATCAGAGGCAGCAGAACAAAAGAGCACAATCTTTTAAAGGTGCAAACTGTAGAGCATGAGGGGATGTCAATGTCAGTGAGATTTTGTAGAAATTAAGACACATCTTAAAAACAATTGATCCACAAGTATGAGAGAGAAATTCAGAACAAGAAACCAGAAGCAAAAGGGCAGTAGACACACAGAGAAATCCATTGCCTTAAAGAGTGTTAAAAGCAAAAAGGAAGGCAATTACACTGTGAAGACAGGCTGTCTGGATGACTGGGTAACATGTGTCATTATGATATCAAAGGGTAAAAGCAGGCACAGGTTATAAAACTGCCTGCCTTTTTACATACTACACTAGTCGGTATTTGCTATGAATACATTTCCACTAGTGCAGTACCTTTGAAGGTGTCCTTGTCCCAAATTTAAGTTTGTATTTAGGGTGCGGCAACGTGTTGTCTGTGTTTTTAAGTGTTTAAGCGATGAGTATCTGTTTGCTGTACAAAGCTGATGATGCTTCTGCCTCCAAAGTTTGAAGAAGTTGAACTTTTTTGGAATAGACAAATATGTTTTAATGTCCAAAACAAACCAAGAGGACACCAATACTGAAACTGAAGTGCTGTATATTTTTCCCACAGTCTAAAAAATGAAATATATGTGTGGTTCAGGTTGTACACATTCATTTGAGACCGAGCACCTATTTTTCCTTAAATTTGAACATAATCACACTGACATATCTATTGACAACAGGCATGATCCCTCCTATCTAAACTTAGCCAGCATACTTCTTCAGCACTCCACTTCACCATGCAAACTCCTGATTTCAGATTTGAGGCGTGCCAATTGCCATTCATTGAAGCGAGTCATAACTCTGCCTAAGAGCACTCAATGACGGCTCAGGCAAGGAAATGGCCTCATATATATGCAAAAGTTAAAGCTGTGAATAGCATGTAAATGACCAGATGCATCAGATTTTGCCCTTGTAAACATGGCAAACACAGGTGATTGCTAATAGAGAAAGTCTGTGGTCAACACTGCGGGGGGGGGGGGGGGGGGGGGGGGCAAGAGGCGACTTGAGGCTGAGCAGGTGCTAATCATGGTCCGGGTCATATTATCTGGCCCTGATTAGAAACACTTAGAATTCATTATCGCTAAGATGGCTGCAAAAATAACCCTTTGATATTTACAGATAATCTAATGCGCATTTGAGGTTGTGCATGAGCATATGGTATGTGACATCAAGATATGGCTGTGCATCCCACACATACACTGTAATTGACCTCAGCACAGTAGCTGCTGCAATTCCTGTCTCTTCTGCTTTGAAATTCAAACTCAACTTTAAATTATGACAGTTTGGTGGAAAACTCACTTTCATAAATGTAATTTTCATAAATTAAACCCTGATGACTCAATATAGATTATCATAAATCTGGATGGACTGCATTAGCTAGATGTATCTTCACAAGAATTTTGTCCACCTCTGTGATGCCACCCCTACTTTAACTAATCCCTTTCTCAGTGAAAAGCTTCAGAGATAGCTGTGCTGTATGTAAACTTTCATTTCTTATCGCTTCCAATTCCCACTCTGACTCTTTCTTAATACTTTTTAATACCCTGCCATTTCCTAGTAGAGAGCTACATGCTGTCTCAGCAGTGGACAGACAAAAGCAGCAAGGAACATCGAGAGAGATTCAGGGGCTTAGTGTCTATGGGAGGCTGACCCCATATTGTTCCAAATGCATAAGAGTCCAAAATGAAAACCCGTGGATGAGGAGCCTTGGCTTAGCGCGTAATGCATAAAATGAATTTCTTACACACATCTTCTTCCCTCAAATCATTTGCCACTTATTCACTCTAATTCCTCCCATCCCGCCTCCTTTCCTCCCTCCGTATCTTACTTCTTCTTCACTTTGCTTTTGGTTGCACAGCTCATAAAATTGATGTCAAAGCAAGATCATGGGTATGTGTGCATATGAAGAAAATTGTGAGAAGTAAGGAATTGTGTGTGAGTCTGATTGCGAGTAAGAAGGAGTCAGAGAGCAAGAAGAACAAATGTATAAGTGCTTGTGTGCAAGCAAGTAAGTGTGTGCGTTGAGGTCTTTGTATGTGGGAGAAAGAGATGGTGTCCCAGGTTTTAAAGCCAGGTACGGTTGCAGAACGCTGAGCGCAGTTAGCTTTTCTCTTCTGTAATTGCTCCTCGCCGTAAATGCTAATTTGGTGTCATGACTGCTTGACTGAGTCCCAGATGGGATTTTAAAAGTACCCAGACTCTGTCTAATTTCATTCTGTTTAACCCACCCATCCACAGATTCTTTGAGCATGCATTTTTGTATGTGTGTGTATGGTTGTCTGTGAGCTTCAACTTTAACCGTCCATTCTGTTTGCAATTTAACGGTTTATAAAATGCTTCAGTTTTCTCAGTTTAAATTAATCTGTCTGTAACTCCCCAGAGAGTTTAATCTGTGCAGCAAAATGGGAAAATCAATGCATATGATTCATGAACCATGTAGGACATATTCTAAAGATGTAGAGGGCATAAAAAATGTCATCATCTATTCTAATTCTAATAACATCACTATTATAGGTATAAGCAAATCGTTACACATCTCATACACCACCCAAAAAAATGACAGTATAGATCATGAACTCAGTAGCCAAAAAATGACCTGTAGTTACCTTTGAGTGACAGATGCCATCTAGCAGCTGTAGTAATTGTGGCCCACAGAAGTGACACAGTTCGGATGGCGTCTATGTTAAGTGACAAATTTCTATATTCTGAGGTGTTGAGTGGATGGTTAGATAATTAGATGGCATGAGTGGACTTAGCCGCAGGAGACTGCTGTATGCCTCCCACTTCAAACTGTGGGCATCGCAAAAACATTTTTAACTATGACTGTTGCCACGACGATGAATGTTGCCTAACTTTAAGGGCGTATAGTTACTATTATTTCAAGTGATTATTTTAACTAAAACAATTATCTTTTCTTAACCCTAACAATTGGTTTTTGTGCCTAAACCTAATCAGTCCTTAACCACAGCTTTGTCACACAATAACATAATTAGCTTTTAATAGTGATTTGTCACTGTTTTGAAAAGCTGCTGATAGGGACATATTAGAGGGGCATATTAGAAAAAGGTTCTATGGGTCATTCTGTATTGAAAGGCAGCATATTAGGAAATGCTCCTGTGAGTTTTGGTGGAGTGCATGGTGCAATGTGTTGGATTGATGCCATGTCGCTTTAGTGTCATTGAAGGCCCCCGAGCAAAGCAATTTAAATAACCTTGAGTTGAAAAAATAAATTGTTTTTTTGCTATTACAAGGGATTAAAAGTGTTTCAAATGCAACTTTACATCTGAAAAACACTGTTATCACTAGTTTAACCTAGTGAGTATTGTGTTTGTGTGTGTGTGAGCATGTTAGCACTGATTTGTGTATGTCATGGGAATATTTTGACAAAGCTGTTTTCACTGTAGGTCCTCATCTCTTTTCTGTCAGTTTGATGATTACACCGCTGGCTTTGCAAGTTTCCTCAATGTGTACGTGTTAGGGAGAGCAAGAAGGAATTTGTGGGTGCTTCTGGTTAAAGGTATGGACTCTTTTTGTGTGTGTCCATGGATTTGCATAGATGCTCTCCTAACGTGAGCATACTCACTGGGCTGTCACCTCAGGGGGCATCCTGAGAGGAGCCATATTGTTCTGCAAATACATGCCTTTGTAGTGTCTAAGATATAAGGCTTTAAGTCTGGAATTCTCCATATGGATTAGCCTGTACCAACCGAGTCTCTAACGCGCCTCTGGCTCATAAACATCCTCTTCTTACATCTGTCGACTTCAGAAACGGGGTTATTGAGGACTACATGGTAGTTCGTCTCTGTCCATATGCCATCTTTCATTGCAGGATTTTTTTTAAACAGTCTCTCTGATAGATCAACAGTGCAAAGGATGTTAAACAACCCTCCCAGAAAAATGTTGAATAGATGTAAGACAGTTTGACAACCATTTCATGAAATATACATACTGTATGTTTGGTTGAAACTAAGCAACTGAAAGCATGTATCTCATAGGCCTGCTATTAAGGATGCAAGATGTACTCTCCCACAATATATTGGTAGGATATTTGTTTATTGCATATTCATTTTTCACTGCAGAAAAAATATAAAAACATACTCTTTTTTCCCCTGAAAGAGACAGATCAAGTCAATCCAGGTGAAGGCTGTGATCCCCATTTAATTTCAACTGTTCAATCCATCTCAATCAGTGTAGATGAAGGAAGGGAGATATGAGGATTTTAAAGGCTTCAGGCCCCCAGGGACTCTGGACTGTGTGAGAGAATGAGCAAAATAAGATTTATATGCCTTTGAACAGGGTATTACAGAACGCTCCAGGTTGGTTTGAGTTTGTGAAGGGAACCTCAACACTGCTGGGTTTTTGAAGTTCAGCACTGTCCTATGTGTATCTAGATTGGTCCAACATCCCCAAAGGACATGAAGCTAACAGCAGGATTGTGGTCAAAAATGACTCATTAATGAAAGGAGGTGAAAGGAGGCTGACACAAGCTGAGCTGAGTAGCAGACAGTCTACAGTTAGTTATTTGAACATCCAGCTCAGTAATTGCCCTGAAAGACCTGAAAAAGAATGCTGTTGCTCTTTGACACAAATAGGGTATGGCAGCTGACAAGAGTTCAAGATCTTTCAGAAACAAAAAAATACTATTTCAGTGGACTATGGAATGAATATTCTGGGCTCTGGAGGATTGGAAAACAGTGCCTGGATTGATGAACCACAGTTTCTGCAGTATCAGTGAGATGGACAGATTATAGCCTAGGAAAAAAAAAAACGCCCAAAGTCAGCATTACAGGCAATACTGTAGACATGTTTGTTTTCATGGCACATATTTGGCTTCTTCATTAAAATGCAGAAACGTTTCAGTGCCACAGGCTATCTGAACATCACTGCCAATCAGGTGCACCTCTTCTTGACTGGACTTCACTGTTGTAAATCGTCTTGTGAAGTTGGTTAATCTATAATTCACACATGATACAATCAAGTTAAATGCTTCTAAAAACCAATAAGAAATGATGTCTGCCTGTCTGTCTGTCTATCTATCTATCTATCTATCTCCCATGTTATTGTAACCTTTTAGGGTTTTTTACCTGCAAAAAAGTAATATTTCCTCAGCTGAGACAAAAATCCTTCAGAGTCTTTCTCTTGCGGTGAGGGGCACTAGTTCATATATGGCAGTCTCCAGCATGGGGATATCTCATTAAGATTGGCATTACAGGTTTCCTGTGACATGATTTGTTTCCAGGGTGAAGGTACTGTGCACTCCGATGGAGACTACCCATATCAGCCGATACCATTATCCCAGGGATCACATACACACAGTCTACTGAATATCACTGCACTGAGTCTTGTCTTCTCAGTTTTCCTCCCTACTTTCTTATTTTCCATCTGCACTTTCTTTCACTTCTCTCTTTTACTTCTGATAAATGCAAATCTGGCACCTGTTATCTCCTGAGCACTCTCAATATGTCAACCATGTGTTATGAGGCCAACTCCCAGATATATGTGAGTGAAATCTCTCACTGTGTGTGAAAAAAAACTTGTGAAGTTCTGGTGAGAAGGGCATCAATAACTGATGTCAATATGATATATTTTTATGTATTTATTCCTCTCAGCACATACCCAATTGTAGCATGATATAAGTATAGCACTTTCTGACAGTGGCAATGCTTCATTCCTTGAATTCTGCAAATAATACTTGCATATTGCGTATTTTTTCACTATACGTGCATATTGCATATTTTCTCTATCTATGTTGAGTCAGGAGAGAGCAATCATTCTGTGTTTTTATCTTTCATCCTCTCAATATTCTAATGATCTTCCCCTACATTCCCTCTTGGGAGATGGTGATGATGCATATCAAGTTTAGAGCCTTGCACAGATGCAAAAACCCCAAGTAAATTATAAGGCACCGCAGAAATCATCATTTTGCGTGTAAGTCTGTGGGGAGTCAATATCTCAACAGTATGAGCAAACTGTACAATTGTGGGGTGGCTAAATTGATGTGGCTTCACGTGCAAAGATATTGCTCTTTTAAATTGAATCCCTTGACTCTCACTCTTGTGAACTCACAGTCTCTTTTTCTGTATAATTCTCCCCCTCTCTGCACTGTTTTGTGTGCAAACCGGAACAGACATAAACATTCACTCTCTTTCACTTACTGGTATTAGACTGTGCTGCTTCCATGCTCCTTGACTGGAAACAATCAATAAATGTGGTAGCTGGTCTGGCAGACTTACAGGCGAACTACCTGAAGAATTCTGGATGATAAGGCCAAAATAGTCCACTCCAGCAGCCTTTCAATATTCTTTATTGACCACATGACAGCAAGACAGCAATGACTAGGCATGGTCACCCTGCCAAACCTCCCACATCGTTCCTCTCCTTGTCTCTAGGAAGAGAATTTTAAAATGGCCTTTTTACAAGATAAGTTTCCGAGACTGCTGTCATGTTGATTGAAACCCCTGCACAGGAGGAAGAGGTTGTGTTAAGTTTCTGGCCCTTGGCACCCAAGTCTGAGGAAAAACAGATTTTTAGACTCTTACGTTTGATCAATATGTTCCCAGTACTGATAAACTATGTCTTTGTGACAACACCTGCCCCTGACTGTAAGTTAGCCAGCAAGCAAACCAGCCAGTCAATCATCTAGCCACCTTGGCAGGCGGTCGAACATTGTGCATCCAATAAGCAAATGTTATTATACTTTTTTACACCATGCTCTTGACCCCCTTCAGAAGCAGGTCAATTGTCCCTGTAGAAGAGTTGACCCATGTGCAATGACCTATCCACTTCAAGGTCAGATAAAGAGATGGTGGAAAAGAGTCACTGCAGAACAAGCTGACAAATACAATGAATGGCGTGTTCTCCACTGGTCACTGTCAAAATCTTCCATTGCAATTTAAGAGAATATAATTGCTTGCCTTCTTTTGTAAATAATGGCAATGACATCTGACCCTCTCTAGCATGTCATCCAAGACACTGGCAATTTATTTTCAAATTTATGACACTGCAAAAAGGTGAAAAGGGCCCTTTAAAGGGACTAACTTTCCAAAACGTGTATCCATTTTCACATTCCATTCCAGACCATGCCACATAACACAGTGAACGATTTGGTGACTAAATTGATTTGTTTATGAAAGTCCTTCTTATTATGTAAATTGAACAGACTATGAGCTATAGTATTAAACATTTATCACAGCTAAAGCACCAGCTGCCCACTGACTGATCAAATACAGCAACCTGAGCCACTGACTACAGCAATGATTCAATCAGAAATTTCCATTTGCCAATCAAACACATGTGTGTGTGTGTGTGTGTGTGTGTGTGTGTGTGTGTGTGTGTGTGTGTGTGTGTGTGTGTGTGTGTGTTTGTGTGTGTGTGTGTGTGTGTGTGGATGATGAAAACGTGTGGAGTGGCTCAAAATATTATCTGATCTGATTCTCATTTCAAAAATCCTCCTTCATCATTATTATGCAACCTATATATTCTTTTAAAAAGTGCTTTTAGCTTGAGAACTCCTCCTCCATGGTTGTCATGTTGAAAAGAGGAAATTAGTTTTGCATTGAGAGCACAGGCTACAAGGTGAGTTATTAAACCTAGAAATCTCTGACTAGCAGCTGATAATCAACTACTGTACGTCTTGTGCGAGAGCTGTTAATCCCCTTAATTACAACAAATGATATGGCTCTTTTGTATAATGCTGTATAAAGAAGTCTTGCTTTGCTAGTTAATGTCCCTTTAAATTATTCAACAAAATACATGCAAATATCACCCTAAGTCTAACATAGACTATAATAGCAACCCCGGAAAGTACCTCTTGGCAAAAGAAGCCCTTTGTTGGCACAGTGGGAGTAGCATCACTGCTTTGAGTGTTGAGTTTTCAGTCTGATGCCCCCACAAAGTGCTCTTATATTTTGGTTTAATACCACACCGCAATTTTCTCATGCTGCCTCTCCTCAGTAGAAATATTTTTAACACGCCTAACACGTATTTTGTTTTATTAATGTTAGAAGTACATGGCTTGGGAGAAAGCAATACATATTTGTGGAAATACTCTTAAAAACTTATTTACACATCCTCAATAGCTATTGATTTTTTCCTGGTAGAGATAATTGTAATTCCTTAGCTGCTGGTGCATCACCTCAGCAGACAGCCAGTCAGCCAGTCAGCAATGCAAGCAAGTCCGTCAATCAAGTACGCCAATCTTCCAGTAAAACATCCCACCTGCAGTCAACAGCAACCTTGTGAATTAGCAAAACAAATAGGCAGTCAGCCTCCGACTCAGGCAGTCAGTCAAACATTTTCTTGCATCATTGTTTTCCTAATTAATCAGAGACATAAACAAAAAGCATCTGGTGTACCACCGGAGAGAAAACACAATGTGATTTTTTCATGATGCTGTTCCAAATACCTTCAGGGCAAAATCATCAAACAAGTATTGAACTGTTATTGAACATATGGAAGCACGTAATTGTAATGCAGCATAGTCTCACATGCCAAGTCTTCTATCCTTGTTTAAAAAATATTTATATATGTAAACACAAAAAGCAAGAGGAACACTTAGTCACTTGCTCAAAAACACTTATAGACAAGTAATTTACTCATTGACATTGTGGAGCTTGCTAAATGATGCACATTGGGTACAGTTCAGTGTCCCAGTTTACCCTAATTTTTCAAAAGTGACTTTCACCCAGAGTTCCTAAAACTTCAAATAATGCTGGATTTTCAGTTTCAAGAGAAAAGAAAACACCACCTACCACACAAACAGTAAACTTGGTTCCCTTCAGCTCAGAATATGCTCCCAGTAGCAGGAGGTGAAAATAAGGAAAGGAAACACCAACAAATTGGTTATTATTATACATGAGAGTCCAGTTAGCAGCACACAAATAATGGTGTGGTTGCTTGGTGTGATTTTGAATTAAATAACGAGCCCTACTTGTTGCCCTGCTCCCATGTTGTTGAACAGATGCCAATTTATTATAACCCATTTTCTCCAATTCCAGAGGCCTACCAAAGAGCAGACACAAAATTGACCCAGTTCAAAAGCAGATTTTTGCTTAATCCAAATGGCTTTTAGTGATTTCTTCAATTCCAATGCAAAAAGACTGTCTGACTACTCTGCAAATGTGAAAGAACATGTGAAAACATCAGAACATAAATCATGACCCCTCTAAGTCTTATTTCTCCAAAAATTGACTGTGCCTGTAACAGAGAAGTAGCGTGCATGTGTGTGAAAGTGTAGTCTGATCACTTAAGAAGCAGTGATGGTGTATGAAGTATGCTTTTGCATTTGTGAGATAGAAAGCGTACAAGAGAGGAAAAAAGCAGGATGGGAGAGCAGAGACTGTGTCTGGTATGTTTTGTTGAGCGATAAAAGAGCCGCCCCTAGAGACTGCAGAGGAGACTGCGTCACACAGAAGACACTCTTCAGGAAGATTGGTTGTAGGTTAGATCTAACCCCAACAGCAGCTCTTGCGGGGAATTCTACATCTGATGAATGAAATCTTTTTTCCCTTTATCTTTCCTTCCTTTGTTCCTTTCTTAATTTTTTCTTTCCTTCCTGTCTGGTTGTTCTTTCACTCCATCGACTTATTCTTCCTAAAATAAGCTCTGATTCAGAATCGAATTAAAAACTAAAATTGAACATACTTAATATAAAATAGAAGACTATGAAATATAATAAACCTCAAGGATATCCACTCTAAAAAAAGATCATAAAAGTGACTGCAATACTACTTCCTAGTGGCCTAATCTCCCTGCATGGCCCTGGTCATTTCAAAGCCCCCAGGCACTGATGCAAAATGATAATCACCCATAATCTGCAGTTTATGGTTCGGACAATTAGTTCAGACATATAAACTCCTTCTCTCCTCCCCGTCCCGTCTTTTCATCAAGTTTTATTTGCTACTCATCACACGATTATGAAGCAAAAACTAGGCTGAGGACAGTTCATAAGTCCATGACAAAAAACACAAATGATGGGTCAGCTTTAATTTAGATTATTACAGCAGTTTTATTCAAGTGTCACATTTTTGGCTTAGTTAATCTTCTGGTGAAAATGGGGTAAATCTGCAGTGATATCAAAGGCCTTTAAACTTCAATCAAAAGAGTGGGATAAGAATTCAATCAAAGATCTCATGTCTTTTTTTTCTACTTCCCATATATCTTTCCCCCAATCTCTGCATGTCTGTCCATCCCTGCTGCCTGGCTGGTTCAGCAACTTCTGTAACTTTACTAACTCCAATTTCTTACTCCAGTTTACAACAAAGTTCCTAGATTTAAACTAAACAGAATTAATCTATTAAAATCTAGCAATTAAAATACACAAGGCAGTAAATCAATAAAAGGCCCTGGCAACAGTGACTCATGTTATTAATTAGAATTAAGCTGCTAAATTTCTCCGTTTTTTAGGAGGGCCAAGTCTTCACTGAATGAGGGGCACTGTTGATGTAAACCAAATCTCTCATTTTCTCCTGCACACATACCTTCCTGCTCATTATTGACAGATTTGACATGGACTTCTGACCAAAACCAGAAATAAATTACACCAAACTCAAAAGCAAATTTCATTAACTTCCTGTTACTGATGAAGACAAAAGACTGAGGATGTAGAGCATACACACTCAATGCACATCACCAACACATACTTACTAAATCTAAATAATCCTCTGCTTTTTAAAATGATGTTGTCACTGAGGGCAGACTTAATCCAGAGCTTTTATTTATAAAGTGGAGGAAGATATAACCTTAATATCCTTCTTAAACACAACCGGATTTAAGATTCAAGTGTGTGTAAGTGACTACGCGTTTATGAAAAGAGAGAGTTTGAATGGCTCAATTTTAACAGCCAAATCGTTTTTCAAAAAGTGCATATTTAATGAAAAGGGAGACAAATAAATGATTTAAAATATACTTTATATATGTTAAAGCCTCTGACATTGTTCAGCGGGAAAAAAAAAACCCTACTAAAAAGCAGCTGTTCCTTGTCTGCATCGTATTTAAGCACAGGCACAAAAAGTCTCTCTCTTGCCTTATTTTTTCCACTCCAAAGCATTGTTTAGTTTGTAGTGAAATCACATTGAATAACTTATTTATATATTACCTTCTTAGACATAGTTGGAGGGTAGGTTAGCAGCCAACTGGAAGGGGCACAGGTTTAAAGAAGAGAATCAAACCCAAGTAATCACAGATGCCTCCTAAACTAAGCTAAAAAGTCTCCAATTCACACTTTGCCGAGTTTAAAGCTCAATCTGAGTGAGCGTTTACTGATCGAAGATTTAAGCCATGGCCCGAGGACATATTTCATTAAGAGAAGTTATTACATTGCTGTTCTGTGACAAGTTGTCCCTGGTGCTGAGGCAAGAGGATTTCACAGGTCCCCGCTCTGTACCCTGATACTTTTTCCGCATAAATTTGGGCAGCACTAACCAGAAGATTAGAGACCTGAGCTCAGCACCAGAAGATTACCAGTTCGAATCCTCAGACGAGCTTTGAAAATGTGTATGGGGAAAGAAGGGAAGCACTACTTTATCCGTCCTAAAAAAGTGTCATTTAGGATTGGCCTTGGGCGAGGCACTTGACCCTCATCTTCTGTACTCAGGTTCCAATAGTAAAGTCCCGAACTGTATTTGGACTTAGCAGCTTCTTAGTATGACAGAAAGGGAGTGTGAGTGTGAAGCAGAGCATCACTGAAAAGGTGAACACACTGTGAAGACCTTCTATAACGTAATAAAAACCTTCAAAAAGTAGGATTTTCTGAGTTTTGGCAAACAGACTTACTATCATCTGTCCAGCCCATGTTCTGAAGTATAATCCAGATGTGGAACCATTCTTTCAATTAGTTTTACTTAAGGCATCCTGGAGTGCAGTAGAGACTGGGGATTTGGACATAGGAAAATCCTAATGGTTTGATTATGCCGAAGAAAATCAGTTTGCCTTAGTGAAGGAAGCTATCTATTTCAATAGGAACAATGTAGCTCAAATCCAACCCAGAATAGATACAAAATATGACAGTGATGGGGTCTAGTCCACATCATGTATTGTTTGTTTCACTCTTTTCATCAAGAAATCTCAAGAAAAACACAATTTCTTTAAAAAACGGATTTAAAAAGTAATATTTCTTCCCCTCTATGCAGCCACATTGTGTGAAGTCTGAAAGTGAAATGTAACTGCTGGTCTTTGCTTGTGTTACTTGTCACAGAACACTTATTATATAAATAACATGTGCTCACACACAACTCCAGAAGAACTGTCTCCTGAGATTACACTGTTCCATTCAGTGTAACAAAAAAAGACGAACGAGTGTCTTTTATGCTCTTCACCCATGAAAGAAAGCAACGGTTAAAAAAAACATGGAAATCACAAATGGCCGTCCCTGGGGGACAGCAGCGATGTGTTAGGAGTGTTGTTGTTGAGTTTTGTTTGCTTTATTGCTTTTGAATTGTTAATGATAATGCAAGAGCAGAAGTTACCCACTCCTCAGTGACTAAACGTCACCCATGGTTTGATGGAGAAATTTAGTGTAATAATCATAAACAGACAGGAAACGTCAAGTAACTGAAGTAAAACTTAAGTATACATATGAGAAGCACCATTACAGCTGCTTTGTATTACATCAATTGTTTAGTTTTTTTGAAACAAAAACCAGGCATTTGGAGTTTTTGGGAGTTTGGGAGTTATTGATCACTTTAAACATATAGTCTTCTCTTCTGTTGAGTTTCCTCTAGTCAGTAAAAAACTTAATTGTCAGTTCTCAGATTCGTGCCCCTTAAATCAATGTCAGATCGACTGAATACCAGTATGCCTGTTACACATTGTAGGAACACTACCAAGCATGGCAATGGTATATGATTCACTTGCAATTCAGCCCAGTGTCAGCAGAAGTAATGTGAGGCATTGCACACAAAAAATGCTCTGATCAAAAAAAGGAACAATCATTAAAAACAATATGTTTCCACAACAACACCTGTGAGAATCAGGAAACAGGCAAGCAAAACTTACATGTACCCTGCAGTTAAAGTTTCACTATGATCAGTTTACTCCTAGAACATTTGATTTAAAATGGTTGTAATCAATTGTTTTTATAATAACAATGTATCATATGATTGTGTGTCATGTCAGAGGCTCATAGTTATGAACCTACAGCGAATTATAAGACAGCTTTGCAGCTCCTCTCAGATTTATGGAGCTTTATACTGTAGCTGGCTTCAGGTCATTGTTTAGCTGTCTGCATCTTGACTGTTTTGGTTCACTTTCACTGCACTCATAGTGTTGTTTTTGGCCACAGCAGTCAGTGCTTCAGAAATTTAAAAAAAAAAATTGTACTCTCCCTGCTCATCACCAAGCAGCAAGCAGACACAGTTTGCGACTAGCTGGTTAACGCTATGTAGTATTTAGCAGCTAAGTAGCCATTTTTCACTCGGGTGTTTATGGAGACAGACCATGAATATTAGACTTACATTTAGCAAGTGCACCTTCAATTAAGATTGGGATTGGCTAAACTGGAGATTGTTAGCTGCTTATCTGTCTGATCAGGAAAAGAAAAACTGTATTTAGAATGAGTGATATTTAACACCAGTGAAGGTGAGAGGGGGGCAATCTTTGACAGAAGGCTAGAGTGAGAGATTTGATTGATTGTCATGTTACAGTATAGTTGTCATTATGTCAGAAGGTTTTGTAAGAGAAGGTGAAAATATGAGTAGAAGGAGAAAATGAAGACGAAACATCCAACCTGATCTCACAGAAATACGTGAAAGAAACATTAGTGCCAATGGACTCTGCAAATATTCCTTCAGAGAAATAGCGGAGAGTCAGAAGACACTTCATGCATTAAACTGATTGATTCAAAATTTCTGTTGGTCTGTGTGTTTAGAGAACACAGAACCCAAGAGACCGGGCTGGCGAGGGAGAGAAAGATCAATGGTGTTTTAAAAGAAAGAAAAAAGAAGAATGAAGTAGAGGTCTACCGTAACAGAAAGAGAGAAAGAACGAGCAAAGTGAGATCGAGTACATGTGTCAGTGAGATGGTGTGGGGGCATACATTTGAATAGATGGCTTTTGATGAAATATGCAAGACAGTGAAAAGAATAAACAATGCATCAACTCTCAAACACATACTGCACCAAGATAAATCAATTTGCCCTTTATCACATATCTGCTTAGTATTGATTTTCATGATATGAGATGATGTTCCTGTTCTTTTTCTGATATGATTTTTTTAGACAGCCGCAATATCCTGCTTCCCAAGTTTAATTTAAAATGAAAGCGTTGATACTTTATAATTTCAACTACATATAAATAAATTATAAAATTAATTTGATTTGATTAATATTTTCCAGCTCTGAGTTAACCTGTCACACACACACACACACACACGCACACACACACACGCACACACATACACACACACACACACACACACACACACACACACACAGGGCCGTTTCAAGCAAAATTAACTTGGAGGCCCCCCCACCACCACCGCCCACCGACGCCGACACCCCCTGGACCACAGCAAAAAAAACCTACGCCCCGCCTGCCCAAAGCCTACAGGAACCACAGCATAGACACACTGTTGAAGTTCAACCACACATTATATCAATACAATATTTCTTAACAGTGCAAATACTGCTTACAAATGTTGCATATAGGCTACTGCACACATAGTATGTTTACTTATTTTATTTGAACATTTGCAATCAACATATAAACAAACTGCAAATTCGGTATTAAATATAAAATCCAACATAGATAAAAGTACACACACACATATAAGATTAACCGTTAAAAAATATGCAAAATATGTACATCTGCTATTTGCGAGCCTTAGCTTCAGCAAAGGCAACCACAATGTCCTCCATGTCCAAAGACCTGCGAACATCACGCTCAATTGACATAACGGCCAGTCCTTAGGGCTGGGGCGACGCGTCGACGTAATCGATTACGCTGACGCAAAAAATACGTCGATGCAAAAACTGTGCGTCGATGCGTCGTTTGAAAACAAAAAACGAGTAGCGGTAGAGGCAGCAGCAACGCAAGTGAGTCAGTTGACTCTGATCAATGTAAAAAACGAACTCGTAATTCTGTACCTGGCTGCCACATCAATGCTAACATTCCTCCACTCCAATGCATGACTACATCATGTCTTGGATTAAACACACACACTACACACACATAGACACACATTACACACCGTATTCTAGAGTGAAAAGGCAGAGTGTATGTTCCTATGAATGAAGAGCAGTTTATCCTCTTAACGCACGCTGTTCCTCTTACGGGACAGACGGATGTTAGTAGGTAGCGACACGTTCTTCTGAATGTTTTAAACAGCAACCCTTAAACATATATATTCATGCCGTGCATTGTTAGAAAGCTTAGATTGTCCTGATTCATTCAAGACCACTCACCAATTATATGGTTGCTCACAGCCGTAATAGTATTAGCAATTAGCTCGGCTAGCCACTCAGCTAAAGTAAGAACAGCTATAATGCCTACATACCTTCAAAGTCTTCCCTTTATCCACAACGATCATCTTATGACTCAGGACTTTCTGTACAGCTCGCCAAATATCCATTCTTGTGAAATATGAAATCCGTTTCCATAAAACCGAAATACTTTCCTCAATATGTCAACATGTATTTAGTCCAACACGTAACGTAATAACACAAATAACAAACCATACACGGTCCGTTTATGTCATTTCCTGACCTGCACGTCCATCTCAGAGTACACGTGACTAGATGTCTACAACCGTGAGCCTCTTCTGCTTCTGACGACACCACTCACAAGCCAATCAGTGCTCAGGCAGTACATGCCTCCAAAGCCAATGAGGACATGTGACCGACGACAACGACAACTAGGCTTTGATTGACAGCTGTTCCAGCCTATGGAAATATTCGGTGAAATGAAGTTGATAACCTTTTAGCCAATAGTCTGAGGTTTCCATCGGTGTATGACGTCGTTTAAGCTAAAAACATAAAAAATAGGGGCGTGTATTAAGTGGTTATATTTTGTTGGTTTAAAAAGAACACTGCTGCTGTTTATATTTCAACTACGAACTAGGAACATAGATTCCGGGGAACATAGGTACAGTGTGGGGGGCCCCCTTGAGGGGGATTCCGATAACAGTGTCGCTGCACTTTCCTGCATTGACCATCACAGCATTAAAGGGACGCGCACACAGTTTGCCGTTGCATTCAATTCAAAACCAGTCGTTGTCTGGGGGCCCCCGGCCAGCTCGGGGCCCCAGGCAATTGCTTGGTTTGCCTGTACTGTTGCGACGGGCCTGCACACACACACACACACACACACACACACACACACACACACACACCAAAAGCAACAAAACTGAGAAGACATCACAAATCTATATTGTCAGCAGAAGCTCATAACCATCTCTGACAATGAAATGCAAACAGTCTGACCTCTTCTTCCCACTATATATACAGTATATATTGCATTTCACAGGCCTTTAGATATTGCCCCCATGACAATATCATTTCAAGAGAGAAAAACAATTACATTTTCTTCAACTTAAAGGCTGCTGAGATCATCTCTTTCTGCACTGCCCAGGACCTAACCACTCATCTCATCTTTATCTTGTGTATCAACCAAAAGGCTAACTTGGCCTAAAAACAGAAGAATCAGTGACACGCTTTGGTCTTTTTCCATAAGGAGTACAGTATGTATGCCTGATGACGCCTAAACAAGGTTTCTCTCTCGTCGTCAAACTGAGCACAGTGCCAGTTAAAACATAAGAGCCTGAGTAAAATTATGCACAATGAAACTATCAAATATTTTCAAGTTGTTCCCTTTAATAAAGCCATCTACAGGTATTTTGACCACTAAAGGAGTGCGAGCGCCCTCCTGCCACTTGTGGTCTTGATCAGTTTTTTAAATTTTTTGACAAACAGAGCTTCAAATAAGCAAAAAAGCTTCTGCCACATTATCATTTTCTCTGTGTATTTCTTTTGTAGCGATCAATGTTCTTACACGTTTAAGCATTGCCTAAGCATCTGATCAACATCAAAGTGTTTGCTGAACTGTCTTCCTGACCTCATCACATGCTGTGTTCAAGCCCTCTCTCTGCATACATCAAAAATAACCCATGCGCATACAGTAGCGCTGAGAGTGAGGCCCCATTTTGCCTGCCAAACCCTAGTTAATGCTGGTATCTGCACCACAGGGAGCTCAGAAATCTCCTCCCTGGTGGCATTACTGGGCACCATCTGCATCATCCCTCCCAGCGCCTGGCAGAGCCCACAGCAGCTCCCCATGAAACCCTCCAGCAGTTTCTGAGAGGTCAGTACAGTTACTGCTCTTCTTTCTCTACCCCGAGGTGACAGGTTGTGCTCCAACTTTGAGATTTACACAGAAATCTGCCATGGGGTTGTAACACTCACTAGTGGAAATTTTCAAAATCATTTTTTGGATGACTTTCTCCCACCTCACCCCCATTCTTAAGCCTTAAATCTTGTAATACACCATCCACTAATGTATACCTTAACGGGTGCCAAGCCTTTGGGACAGATATGTAGAACTGGAGGCCTGAGTGATTAATAACCCACAGTGCCCATTTTTGGCTTCATGAGAAAATATGACTGCCCAGCACTAAGCTGTGGCCTCCTCAAAAGATAGGAGTTCATTTTTGTGACCAAAATACTCCACTGGAATACGACAGGAAGCCTGTGGGTGGATTATGCACAGCGAGGTAATGCCACAGGGAAGAAGCTGCTAAGTTGTTGATAATTACCACCCATGCTCATGTATTAGAGTTAAAAGAGCCAGGTCCAATCACCTGTAATATGCTCTCCTTGTTCTTAGTGACCCATTACACAGAGTCGAGGTAAACTTATAGTAATTTAAGCCCTGTCTCTTTTTACTGTGGGCCATTTGTTAGCTGCGAGAGAGAGATACCCATCCAAGCGGCACTGTGTTGTTTTTATATAAGCTGAACATGGCAGGAGACTCCACTTCAAAAACAAGTGCAAAAGAGCATGTCCTCCATTGCCCTTATGTCTTCTTCATTCCTAATTGAAATGGGTCATCGTCATTGGCAGTTAAAAAAGAAAAATGACCTACTTAGCCTTAATTCAGCTGTACTTACCCCTGCAACTACTTCTTCCTCAACAGCAACCAGTGTAAAGAGCTGACCAAACTGAGTAGAATTGCAAAGAGTAACTTATTCTATTCAGGTTTCTCTCTCCCTGTATAAAAAAAACTAAAACAAAAGAAACTGACATTGACTGTTGCACGAATACAAAACCAAAGACGAAGAAGAACAGACAGGGAGCTGAAAGCAAAGGAGAAAAAAAGGGAGCTAGAAAGGAAAAAAATTGGCAGCAGGGATGTGAGGTTAAGACAGATAAAAGAAATAAAGGAGAGACAAAGAGAGAGTGCATTAGTGAGAGAAATAAAGACCAGGTGAAAGAGAAATGACAGGAAGGAGTTAAGGTAATGATAGGGAGGATTAAAGGTAAAGAGACTGCATAAAAGGGAGAGAGAGTCTAAATTTGCATGTCAGTGTCTCTATTTTTTGTTGTATTATCTGTCATGATAACAGGTGTATTCTGCCGGGGGGTGAGCTGGGTAATATTGTGACCCATTTATCCGCTTAAATACAATATGAAATTGAAAGACAAACATGATGTGACCTTGAAGAGAAAATGTCCACAGCATTAGCTCCTCAAAAGATGTTCTGAAAGAAGGTGGGAAGAAATGGTCGAGCCTGGTTGTCTCCGCTTCAATAACAGTGGTGTTCGTGACCTAACGTTACCTCACTGTTTCAGGCAAGTGAGATTCTGATGTAGCAAATAATGAAGGTAATTAGCTACACAAGACAGATAGACGAAACCTAGAGACAAACCTCAGTGTTCTGAAAGAGATAATTAAAAAGCAATTGGCAAGAGATTTTGATATACTTCTATTATTACCGTGCACACTAAAAAGAAGAAAAAAAGAAAGAAAGAAAGACAGCAAATGAAGGCCTTGCTTAGGATCACTTTTTTTCCTGTGGTTCCACTATCTACCAGCCATGAGAATTTTCATGATTTGCATTTAATGTGACTCAGTTGTCTTTTATATTCTGGTTCAAGGACTTTGTGACATGGATCTTGCACAGAAATCATGAGGAGAATGTAAAATACATATATTAAGGTACATATTAAGTTAAATATTAATCCCCTTTTTTCACTGTGGTGCTCTTTTTCCACAGATACTGTGCTCGGTTCTCTAAATGATTTGATTTTGATATCTTATTCGTCTCTGATCATGTCATACGCTGTATATTCTGTATCTACATGTTCCAACTTTCTATTTAAGTTTCATGATGTTTGTACTGAGTGAAATATTTATTTATTCATGTTTTTTCATGGTTGCATCATTCCATCAAATGGAAATATCATGGATGCATCATTTTATACATACTCCCCAAGAATTTAGCCTGTAGTATTTAGAATTGAAATCTGTGAATTTTAACCATGTTTAGTTGCATGGAAAGAGTTTGTAATGACTGACTACAGATGCGGTGGCAGGCAGATTTAAGGGGTTAAACATTTCACATGGCCATCAATCTTCTGTTCAATGTAAGGCTATGTCACAAGCTTCCTTCATTCTATAAGACTGCTGCAGCTGCATTGTGGTCTTTACCTAGTCTCTTTCTTTACTACCACTACTGACCCACTTTTTCTTGCTAACGCCTGATCAGCCTTCAAATAGTAAAAAAAACAAAAAAACAATCATATTTGGGAATTCCAAATAGAAGACGTAAGGGGAAGAGAGCTGATTAGCTGTCTGAGAGACAGCCAAGACAAATGTTGTAAAAAGAGGACGAATGGAAATAGATAAATATTAGAAAGAGTGATGGACATCGAAGGTTACGCTAACTGGATAGGCAGAGAGAAAGAGAGAGAGAGATCTGATCCAACATTCAGCTGGTGTGGCCTTGTAAAAAAAATCCCTGCCAATGAAGAGTGCACTCAGCCTGGAATTTATTCATAGATGTATTTATAATGCATGCCCAAAGAATGAATGACTTCCCATGCATAGCACGTGAGCGCATGAGTGTTTGGCCTCTACGTCTGTGCTAAACTGTGAGTATGTGTGTGCGTGTGTGATTTCCTGTCTGGGAAACAGGACAAGTGCTGATTGATGAGGGAGCGTTTATTTTAACGAGCCTCTGGGGTAGATTCACCTTGAGAGTGATTTGGTTTCTCACTTTACACTACTTCTACCGCTGTCTGAAGATATCTGAAGCATACACCATCAGTTTACACACACACACACACACACATGCACAGACGTAAACAGTGTGTTTCTGCTCCAGTATATAGTTTGTGCAGCACTGTACTGTGAGGGTTTTCTGATGTGTCTGTGTCTTTGCTGGGTATGTGTGTCTTTGTGTGTGCACTTGTGAACATAAGGTAAATGACAGCATGTGTGTATCTGTGTGCTATAAATGACTGATTGTAGACCTTTAAATTACCTGAAATCATTAGTTGAATCTTATTACCTGTCTTTTTTTTCTTTGTATTTTGCCTTTGACATTATTTATCATTAAATTATTCAAATTTCACTCATATTTTAAACTAATTGAGTCTAAATATAGTGGTATCAGCCAATACAGTACCCATCCACAGGTTTCTACAACTGACTGATCCAGGATAAAATAAACAACATGGCATTAGTGTCCTCAGTAGAAGCAACAGCCTGATTTTAAGTGTCACTTCCAATGCTTGGATTTCAATCCTGTGGTTATGATCCCACTTTTATGTGACAGAAATAGTTAGGATGATTATCCTTCTTTTACGTACTGTATGTAAGCCTACTACCTCATGAAAATGCATGCAGCACACTGTCTTGCACACCCTGAATAACATGCACACAGACACAGACGGGGCTGGTAAAAACTTTATGGATTTTTTGATGGTCCACCGGCCCACCAATGTGGCAGCCCACTGGGATTTGTCCCTCTATGCCCAATGGCCAGTAAACCACTGGAAGCATCCAATTGCCTGACTATTAATACTCCATTTAACTACATCAAAATTAAACATAAAAATAGCTTCCTTCAATAAAAGTCCCATCACGTATGTGTCAGTGGTGTTAATGCAGATCTGTTTTGGGTTTTCTTGACATTTTAAAGGGTTTAAAGTTCAAATGTAGCACAAATAACCACACTAAACCTGCACAGGCTGCTTTGTAAAATTCCTTGCCAGTCTGAATATTGGGAGACTTTTTTTGTTGTTGATTTAATATTAAATTGGACATCTGCTCACATTGTAATGGGGCAGATAATGATGGCAACAGTGAAGAGTGAACACAGTGATTGAAACAGTCTCTCATTGGGATAATTTCCACTGAATGAAACTTCGAGTGAGATTAAACCATCTCTCAATTTGCAAGAGAGCCTCCTTAAAAAACCCCTGGGACTCCTTTTGAATATCTCAGCTTCAGAGCAATGAACATGAAAGCGTTGTTCCACTTGTGGCCTCTAGATGTCCCCATAAGAAATTCCAGCCACCTCTCCGGCTTGCTGGGTCGCTCGTGTGCACGCACTCGTTGACTGTACGCGGCACCAATGTAGGAAGTCGTTTCATTCAGTAAGTTTTTATTGAATATTTATTAAGTAAAGAAATGACAAATTTAAACTGTGAAGGTGGTGTGTTGGCACTGATTCGCAGCGTTGGTTTGTGTGTTGTTTTCGTTTGAAAGACAGTGTTTTACCTAGATAGTTTGCAGGTAGACAGGCTTCACACTTTCACATCGCTGCAGGTGCTTTAAATGTTGTGCAGCTCATATATGAGGATGTCACGCTACAGTTTTCAAAGACAGAATTACTTAATATGTGTCCCGAGACGTTCAACAAGACTGTTTACTGCTAAAGAGGCTTATAAATGTGGTAAATGAAGCAGCAGTCTCAGCAGTGGGGTAAAGCATCATGAGCTGCTTTCATCCTGCCTCAGGTGATGTGTGTCTAACTGCGCTGAAACACCTGTGTGTTAGGGATCCGATTGTGTTTCACAGTAGCTTCATATTAAAGGACAGGGTCACTATTTCCCAAACCTGTCTTAAAACAACAGTCAGGAGCCCAAATGAACATTGAAATCATTTTATTCTTGCAGTAGGCTAAGGTAAAGCTAACTAGTATATGCCCACTGTGTAAGTTATATTGTTTAAAATTACACGTGAACATACAGGCTGCTAGTTTTTTAACCTTAAAACTATAGGTATTGTGGAAATATGTGCTTCTAAATAAGACTTGTAGTGTAGCTTCAAACTTGGTTTAATAACCACAGCGCAGAAGATGCAAACATTACAGACTGTACCAATATACATCTATGTGTGATGACTTGAATGCCAAGTAACACACATGTGCAGGATATAAGATTACATCCTGAAACTACGACATCCGTAACAGCTCAATATAGTTGTGAACAATGACTGATGTACAGGTATGAACATTTCATAAAGTTTTGACAGATAGGGCTGCATAAATCAAAGTATTTCTAAGCCTAAAAAGTAGTGTTCCTGATTCCAATTCCTTCCAATCTGCAAATTCTGAAATGATTTGGCATGAGGAATATCTATGTATGTCTTCTGGTTTAACAAAGACATATCTCAGGGATTTCATAATGATATAAAGTGTTGATATCATCTATTGGACTCATATGTAAATAAGGTAAACAAGTCAGAATTGCAAAAAGTGTCCCACATTACCCTAACCTACCCTAATCACTTCTCCTGTTCACATTAACTTTTAGAGGATCCCTTTATGATGCAGATGTGATGGGAAACAAAATCTTCAAGTTAAAAGTTTATCTGAATGTAATATGAAACTTCAGCCATCCACGAGTCAAATCAAGTAGATATCTTTCACCGTGTGCCAAAGTCCCTCTTTTTGTTACTATACTTCCTCCACAGCTCAACAGGGAAACACTGTCCAAGGAAACACAAAGAGGGAATTTGATGCTAAAAAGACTGTAAATGTGACAGATATCCACTTCATATGAAGCTGAAGCCTCATAAGCTTCAGATCAACTTTTAAATAACTGTGGGCACACTGTGGGTTTTGGCCCCTATTACTAACACTGAAAGCACATTTAAAGCACATTCTTTTCATAGCCAGTAGAGAGACGGAAATGATGTACTGGTTGTGTTGATGTTTTTTAACCTAGTATTAAATTAATCACCTTCTATTTTTAATAACAGATTATTTGTTATGAGTAATCGCTTTCTGATTCCCGCTCCTTAAATGTAAATATTTTATGTTTTTTTTTAGTCAGTTATGACAGTAAACCCTTAGGTTGTGGACTGTTGGTGAGGACAAAACTAAACATCTGAAGACATCACATTGGGCTTTTAGAAACAGTAATCAACATATTGTACAGTTTTCTGACAATTTATGGACCAAATAATGAATTGATTAATCAAGAGAATAACTGAAAGTGATAAAAATGATGATGAAAATAAGTGTTAGTTACAGCCCTGATAGACAGGTAATCAAAGAAATGTAATCTCTGGCAACTAAAGTCCAGTCAATTTGCCAAATGATTATAGTCCATGTGTAACAATACTTTGATCAATAATTAACATAGTCCAGTTGTCTTGGATAGCAAGGCTTGGCTGTGGCATGTGTAGGTGTGTGTGGGTAGGGATAATGATTGTTCTGTTACTGAATGGTAGAATTACCTGAGGTTAAAAGTTTAGCAGTAGCTGACTTATTGATTGACCAATAGGCTGTCATACACACACACGGTTCTACACTGCCAGCTAGATTTTAAACCCAAAAGGTGAGAAAGGTGTGCCGGGGAAAGGTGCATTACTTGTTTCCTTTTTCTTTTTATGTGTTTTTCCAATAAGTAGAAAATATTTGAAAGGGGAACACATTGCTATACATGCACAGCATTAAACAAAAGGTTGAGAGCAGTACACAGTAGTATCAGAAGTTTTGGGTAAGTTATATTTACTTACAATGTATTTTTAAAAATGGGTATTAACATATATTCACATGAGATTTTTTGTTGTTTATACTTTGTTTTGCAAGATTGCTGAAACTTTTGTGTTCTTTGGCTTTTAGCCTTTTTGACTTTTTGTTGTTGCATTGTTTGATTACTTTTAACACCCACTGTTTTGTCAAATGAAAATATCTTTCTGCAGCAAATAGTTATATGATTTGTGATTGCTCCCTAACACATTTTAGGTGCTGCAACTATTTACATAATAAGTTATTCTACTGTTTAATTTCTCAATTGATAGATATCGTAAGATGGTGAAATATGCTTATTATATGTAGTTAAAGCCCAATGTCAAATCTTTATTAGCTTGTTTTGTCCAAATAAAAATCCCAAACCCAAAGATATTTAAGCTGTTACTATATGACAATGAAAAGGAACATCTGAGAAGCTGAAACAAGCAAAAGTTTGGCATTTATCATGATATTTGCAAATGAATGTGTCGATTGTGTGTCAATTTACTAATTGATCAGTTGAGTAATTGTTTCTCTCTGGGTTTGTTTCCTCAGTTTCACAGATAGTGTGATGATTGTGCTAAAATGTCTATGGTTGTGCTATTATTAGAAAGCATGTGTGCATGGTAGTATCCAATCTGATATAATTGGCATAGAAGAAGTTTGGTGGTAAATTGGGATGTGTTGGGACTTTCTTCGTTCTTTTAAAAAAAAGAAAGAAATGAACAAAGGATAAAAGCAACAGTGTCCAACAGTCCTTCTTTTTCAGTTCCAGGTGAGTCGGTTGATTGAAGATCTTGTGGATCCCAGCCATGAATGAAGAGTTGACGCCTTTAGACTGCCTGCTGCCATCAGGTACCGCCTTTCTTTTCTCTTTTTTTTTAATACTATTTTTGGGGGTTTTATTTAACAGTGGGTAGCATGGAGGCCGAGAGAAAAAAGGTAGAAAGCGAGGGGAATGACCTGCAGCAAAGGTCTCTTACCTTTCAAACAAACTATTCCCCGGGTGCAAACGCACATGCACAGAATCAATCAAATACACAAGTGCATAGGGAACTAAACATGCTGCCTGCTTGTGTGGGACACCCGTACACAGACAATAAGTATGCATCTGATCAAAACACTTGTCACACTTGTCTTCCTCTCTTTGCTTCTCCCACTCACTCTGACAAACACACAAACAGTCTTGAGGGAATTAAAACTCCAAAACAAATCATTGGCACTTTCATGACAGCAGAGCGTATATGTATGAGATGCACTTCCATGTGTTTTTTTTTTTTTTTTTTTTTGTGACTGTGTACATAATGAATTTTTACTGAAAGAGGGCTTGATGTGTTTGCTGGTAATGTTTGCTGTTAGAGGAGAAGCCGGCTTTGAAGAGGCATTTTGATTATTGAATCTAGCTCCTGAATAAAATCCCTGTCATCATATAAATTCACTTTGTTCCACCACAATACTGGAAAACAAACTTCAATCTGACATTTAACTAAAAATCCTCCCGTTGTACGTTGTATTCTCATCTTCTCCAAAGGCACGTTTATATCATGAGATTTCCCTAAAGATGATTCAACATATCATGTATTTGTTGATGCTCTCAAATAAATAAATAAAGTCAAAATTACAAGCTCTCCTGTTCTCCAGATGGTCAGAACTCGCTTGCCTACAGACTCGAGGAAGCTGGTTAAATCCGCCTTTAGCCACAGCTCTCAGGTCAAGGTTGGTGTGAGCTCCCTGGTGATGTGTGAGTGTCTGTGTGTGTGGAGGAAGGAAAGCTTATATGAGCCTATGGGCAGGTTTTACCCAGAGCTGTAAAGGTCAAGGGGATCGTACAGCAGTTTGGCCTGTATCACAGACAGCAGGCACATGTATTCCTCAGTGTCTGTTTTATATTACAGCTCCATATCCATATTTTTTCATTATTTCTTCATTTATACATCATTTATGTAAATGTGAGATCTATTTTTCTGAAGTGGTCATTTATGACTTGCAGGGAAAGCTTCACCGGCTTGTATGGATTAATAAGAAGGCGGGGAAACAATAGATGCTTTGGAACACTGTGTTTCCAAATTGGTTTTCAGTGTGGGGTTTCTACACCGGCTAGAAATATTGTCCCCACAGAAAGATAAAAATAGAGAGCTTAAGAGTGAAAAACCCACTTTGTGTCCCCAGAAAGCTCAGCAGTGTCACAGCTTCTGCCTTTGTCATCCTTTTTGGACTCTCTGGTTACGAAATCGATTACAGTTGAGCTGGTTTTATAAACATACAGCATGAGGTACAAGTATTGATATCCTAAAAGCATCTTAGTAATCTCTGATGTTGCATTCCAGGAGATACTTTTGTTGTAATTTGGTTTGTACACTTTCCCTCAACCTACCATTGTTGGGATGGCTGAAAAACATTTATACATATATTTATACATTTAATATCTTATCTTGACCTCTTGTTGTCTACATTTGGCCGTTCACAGGAAAAATACATCACCAAACAAGAAAATGGGCCAAGTAATGCGAAGCGCAATACCAGTGTTATTGAGGTGATTTATTATGTATGTGGAATTCTGAAAAACAAAATGATAAAAATGAAGGTAGGCTATTTTAATGAGTTAACCCAAAGGGGCACTATTTGAAACTGGTCTAAATAGTTCTAAGATCTAAAAATCTAAAATTGTTTATCACATCTCTGCTCACTATTCTTCAGGCTGGCTCATGTATCATGTCTAAAAAAACGTGCTCATGATCATCTAGTGATCTGCTTTGACTATCAAGGTTTGACTTCCATCTAATGTGAATGAAATCTGTAATAATATGATCTTATGTAATTAGATAAAGAGTATCATTGGAGAGACACAGTTAGGGCTTTTACTGGTGCACATGTGCATGCAGTATATTCTTGTACAAATAGTATACTATATACTTGCTCTCTTCTTGCTAACCTTGACTCTGTCTTTCTCCTGTTATGTCTCTATTGATTGTTTTTGAAGGTTTTGAATCACTGAGATCCTCGTTAGTCTACAAAGGCTGCTGTAATTATGCTTGTACACATTTTTGTATATATTGTACTTGACATTCTTGCATGTCGCTGTTGATTTGATGTGCCTGCACACAGGGTTATCTACCAGCCACTAACAGACAAATGTTCAAGTCCACCAACCACTCAATTGTAAATCATTATTTTGTGTCCAAAATCAACCAGCCACTTTCATATTTTACCAGTATTTGGTCGATGGTTGGCGGTAATTTTCCACTTTGTCTACACGGCTCTACAATCAATAACACACAAAGGTCAACATCTGTCAAGAGACTCTGACTTCTGATCGGAAGCTATCAGCAGTTTTGAAGCATCCACTGAAACAAATGTTTACTCAAATGTGTTAGACAAGTATTACACGCCACACTCTTCAGCTTCCTCACTGTACAAATCCAAGATTTATTTTAAAGATTTCACAGCGTGTGCAAATAATCCCCTGAACGGCTGCAGAACAGACACAATCCACACACACGCACACATCCTGATGATATAATTTTGTTGATAAATCTGTCACACTGGTATCACAGGTGAGAGATGAAGACATATTTAAGAATCCCTGAATCATACATTTTCAATTTCTTTTCCCAACTGTACAGTATATTGAACACCTTTTCCCATATTAAATAGGCTTAGACTATATTTCTATTGGTAATATCTTGCAGGAAATGCTTATCTAGACTCTCTGTAGATAATATAAAAACAGCCCCTGGATGTCTGCATTTTAAAATCCCCAGTGTGCACAGTTAGCCTTTTAAATTTAACTATTTTAATTATAAATGCATAATCCTGGAATGTCTTATGTGATATGTGCTTGGATCTTTGTGTGTGTGTGTGTGTGTGTGTGTGTGTGCATATGTGTGTGTTTGTAGTATTCATGTTGTCTGGAACTTTTAAAAGAATTTCAAGGTGATGTTTCTCCATGTGTGTATGTGTGTATATGTGTGTGTGTGTGTGTGTGTGTATGAAGGGTTGGGGAGGTGAGTGTTTGCACGACAAAGGGTTATCTGAAAAGTCACGGCTGGTTGAGTTTGTCTTTTATTTTCCGTACACCTCCAGCCAATTAAGAGACAAGACTGACAAATCTGCTCCTCCTCTTTCTCTCCCTCTACCTCTCCTCATGTCCTCCTTTCTTTTCCTTTCTTCCTATTTTGTGCTCCTTTTCATCTGCGCTTCCTCCTCCTTTTTGCCATACTCTTCTGGGGTTGACTTGCAAATTTGAAATGACCTTCCAGCGATGTGAACTTTTTAACATCAAGCCCACTGCTGCACCAAAGTCACAAACACACAGGACATTTTTTTCTGTACCCTTTCTCAGCCAAGCTAAAATGCACTCTTTACTCTTGAGGGTAGAAATAAAAAAGAAAACTCCAAAAGAGGTGTGTTCTTATTTTAAGGACACACACAATGAGAATTTCATGAAACCTAAAGTATATTATTTGTCTTTCTTCTACACTGTTGCTGCTGCTGCTGGCCTTCCACTGCATTCATGATGTATCAGGAAAGGTGTACTGGGAAAGATACAAGCTTTTCATTAGATATGCTATGTCATGCTGTTCCAAAACTGGGACCCAGTGGGGATGAATTTGCATAAATATAGTTTAGGAGAGAGGGGAGAGGGCATTGTAATCATGAAGTGTTGCTTAAGCTTGCATGTGGCATTTTTGCTTTGCAGCAAAAAGCAACACATTTAAAAATGTATGAGAAATCATTCATAGGGGCAGACATAAGAGGGAAAGATAAATGAGTAAGCAATGAAATGGCTAAGTGTAAAGGCAAAGGGAAGAGAGGTTATGCTTTAGTCTTTGGTCCATTAAGGCTTTTCTTGCTACTCTGTTTTTACTTTGTCATTGAATGTAGAATTTCCTATTATTTTTTTCTACTCTCCTGCAGATAGAAAAATGACAATTCGAAAGTATTAGTCAGGGGATCTGCATTAGCAGCAGAGCAAAAGAAAAACTAAAAGCAAGATGGATGGGGGGTACAGGGGGAGAGAAATAGATTTGTGAAATGATGCACCCTGAGACAGAGACTTTGACAATGAATCATGGAGGTACACTGACAGGAAAGAAATAAGCTATAGGATGATATTTTCTTTAGTTTTTTTTTTTTGCAGTTGTTTTTAAAGGACTTTCCTCTGTTGTCATGTAGTCACAGATGGCGTGTCACCAAGGTCAAGATATTCAAATGAGTATCACTGAGATGTGTGTGATAGTTCCCTTTTATACAGATAGTGGGAACATAGACAATAATTGTATCCCCCCAGTCAAGGACAGTGAAGTAAGTTCTCTACCTGGAATGAAATTGTCGCATCTCTTGGATACACATCTATGCTATGGTTAGGTTTTGTTATTTTCTGACTTTGCAAACAAATCACTTGTAGTTTAATTGGATCGAATTGAAAACGTTCTGAACTTTAATGAAACCGTGATGTCTTGGCACGCAAGGCATGTTGAGGTAGAGAATAGCGACTTTGTTTCGCGTTCCTCACCTATCTCACAATTTATTTTCTTATATCATATTATTAAATCTTTATTTTACTGCTTTTTTTTTTTTTGTTTTGCATTATTTTCACCTCTTAAGTCCGCCACTCAAGATATGGCAAAGACACCTTGCTGGAAATAGGAGATTCGATGATCACTTACACCAATCCTGAACTTCCCCACTGGGATTCCCTGCTCACTCAAAACACTGAGGACTCACACTCCACAGCGCCGCTACCACAAAGGCATCGGGGTTGAGCGAGAAGAGCTGGGGTGCTGGTGGGGCTAAGGCAGAATTTCAACCACCTCTCACTTCCCAGTATTCTACTAGCCAGTATACAATCCCTGGATAACAAGTTGCACAAGTTGAAAGCAAGGATCACCTTACAGCAGGAAATAAGGGCTTGTAACATAATTTGCCTTACAGAGACTTGGTTGTTGGAAGACATAGAGAAGAAAGAGGGGGAAAAAAAGGCACAGCAGCGCCTCTTTCACCTCAGGTGGCTTAAAAAGTTTGGCATGGGTCTCAAGATCCTACAGGCCTTCTATACAGAGGCACAACCGAGAGCAACCTGACGGGATGCATCACTGCCTGGTATGAGAACTGCATTGCCCTCAACCTCAAAGCACTGCAGAGGGTAGTGCAGACAGCCCAGATCACTGTGGATGTGAGCTTCCATCCAGGATATTCTCAGTGGACATGGTGTGTCAGTAAAGCCTGTAGCATTATTAATAACCCCAGCCACCCCAAACCTGGACTGTTTCAGCTGCTGGCGTCTGGCAAGTGGTACAGCAGCCTCAAGGCCTAGACCGGCATGCTCCAGGACAGTTTTTTCCACAGAGCAACCAAGCATATGAATAATGGACAGCAATGGCCTTTTGCCTATCTGTCTGTGAAACATACACACACACACAAACATGCAAATAAGTTCATACACATATGCACATTTATTAAGGCAGAACCCACCCCCCCAAAAAACAAATAAAAAACACACGCAGCTCTTCACACTATACATTATTTATATTATTTATATTACTATTGTTTTGTATTTCTAGTAGTATTTTACTGCTGTTTGTATTGTTATTTCATTGCTGCTGTTGCTGCAATGTAAAGGAGCCAAAACCTTAATTTTATTCTCTTGTTTTTATACTTGTGTAATGGGATGTTACAATAAAAAGAATCTTGAATCCTGAATCTTGTCTCTGTGTGTAGCATGATAATGACCTCATTATCATAGCTTTGTTTTTATTTTGCTCTTTATTTAGCACATTCAGTATCACAAAGAAACAGCCTTCGATCCTTTTTTAAAAGTCTTTTTTGAACATACCAAATGGCAGTGTATTGTGTTTTTGTTCTTTTGCCATTATGCTCGATCATCTTTCTGTGTCTTTGTCTGATTGTTTATGATTCACACAATTTCCTCTTCGTCATACACAGGCACACAAAGGATCTGTCTGATCATTCTGAACCAGCCTTTGGATAAGGACTACCTGCACATTCTCTGGAGTAAAGGTAGATATCGCACCTATTACCAACACGGATCAAACAAGCTGCTTCATATCACTTAGATCCCATCTGCAACAGTTTGCTCTGAGCATGTATTCCCCTGTTGTTTTTGTAGCTTCCACTGTGCAAAATCTTAATTGCTGCCATGTCACTGAAGATGCCCCCTCCCTGACCTCTGCCCACATTTCCTGTGAGATGTGTTTTAATGAAGTTAAAGATGACATCTTTTTTTTTGGTGGAAAATAATTTCCCTTTTTGCACAAGTAACTTTTTTTTTATTACTCCTGTGGCTGCATGACCTGATTATATTGAAAACAAAGATAATTTTATACAAACCATTGCATCCACAGTTTGAATATGTAGTATAATTTTGTAGCCCTGAGACACTCACATTTTTGCATTGTGGTTTAATGGAATAATGATTTCTGAGTCTGGAATTGGTGCTGGCATTCTGGCACAGTCAACAACTAAACATCTGTGATTAGCACATGCCATAGAGAATTGTAAAATGACAGAATAAAAAGAAAGAGCCTGGTTCAATATCCAGGATCATTTCACTTTACATATGAGTCCAATTTTGAACTTCGATGTACTTTTTTTTTTAAAGATTTTGTTGGCATTGACGCCTTTTATTTATCAGTAGACCGACAGGAAACATGGGAGAGAGAGGGTGACATGCAGCAAATGACCTCCAATCGGGATTCCAACCGGGGTCAGCTGCGTATAAGGCATGCGCTCTAACCACTCGACCACCGGCACCCCCCAACTTCAATGTACTTAACTAAAAAGGCATTCTTTGCTATTGAGAGCAATTAAGAGCAATTGTAAGGTCCGCAGGTAGTAATGATACCAATCTCTGCACATTTATTATAGATAATTAGTTGGCAGATATTATGAACGCAGGCAGTGGCAGAAAGTGTCCACTCCCCTCAGCTGTGGAGTGACAGGGTAGATATAAACAAAGCCGCTGGACCTTAGAGCTCTGCATTCAATGTGGGCATTTCAGTCATAACAAATTCACCCTTAGTGCTGACTCTGAGAGGTTGCCCGCAACTGTGAGGCCTCTTGTGGTCTTTCATCAATGAGGCAAAGTGGTGTGGAAAGTCCAGGCTAAGGAAAAAATAAAGTACAGTCCTGCACTGCAAGCACATTTAAGTCTCATTGTTGCACAATCCTTGCTTAATCATGGGAATTTTTCTGTGACCAAGTGCAGAAAAGTACAAGCAGGAGCGAGGCCGTGCATTCATAATCAAACATACAGTCCAACACAGTACAAGCTCACTGGATGGTTCCATCATAGCAGTTTTAGAATAACAGTCATGTCCAAGGGTGTTTTGATGATTATTGTTGGAGATGGGAAGAACTGTGCTCAGTCACTTTCATATCAGCAACCTGCTGGTTACTACGCTGCTGGCAATTTATGAATCAAGGAAGTCTCCTGCCTTCCAGCCACTATTTTACTGTTGGCATTGTAGGAAATTTAAAAAATACATTTGGGGGGCATTTACAAATAATAATAAAAAAGTAATTAATGCATAAAGTTGTTGTTTATAATAAAATGAGATTAAAATACATACAGTAATCCACTTGTCTAACCACAACCACCCCAGTAGACACTGTCCTGTTTGTAATAATTATCTACATCTTATAACTAAAATAATAGCCATACAATGCAGGCGTATTCCCTTTCACCAACTAAGCTTTTATTCATGAAGAGCCTTTAGTATAAACAACTAGATGGCATTATAAGAATGATCATGAGATCATGATCATGTTTAATGGGCTTGATCTAAACAAAAGTTGTGGTTGGAGAGATACTGTCATATATTGTCCCCTATAAGTCCAAACCAGTCTAGCTTCAATGATTTCATCATTGTAGGTCTAGCTGCACAGCATGCCAGAGCCTCAGGTGTTTCACAAAATTACAGATTAGTAGCTAGAAGTACTGTCAAAAGAGTCAAAATGAACGTAATATTCCTTCTTTAATGATGCAGTTCTGGAAATAACTTAAGTTTAATTTTTTAGCACGCTTTCTGTTATCCCCAAATTTAGCCCTGCTGGCATTTTGAGCATGGATGTAATAACATTATAGACTCACTATCCAGCACTGCATCATTGGTTAGTAGAATGAAAAAATATGTTTTAGATTTGGGACTAAAAGATTACTTCACTTAGTGCATAAGCTCATTTACTTCAGTCAATGGCAGTGATCTGATCACTCCACCAGTCGACAAAGCCCAGTAGTCTGTAACATTAACATTGTCTAGCTAACTTGCTAACTGCAATGTTAGTTAATGCACCAGACCAAAGACATTTTAAAGTCTCCAATGTTAGCTTTAATGCTAGTTACCAAACTAGAAAGCTTGCCTGTTTGGTGACAATGGGATGAATACTTATTAACCTGCTTCCTTTAACACAGTCATGACTATCTTTTAGCTGTCCAAGGCTATATTTGGCTTGGTGAGCCCTGCATGTCATACAAAGGGCGAAAATCCTCCTTATTACCTCTTCAACAAGCCAGTCATTTTCCATGTTTCAGTTGTAGAAGTGGCAACTTTCTTTAGTGTATTATTTGCTGGTGGTGGTGATGGTAATGACCCAGGACTTAGATTGCTTTCTTTGGTAACAGTTGTATCTTTTTTAATGAGGTACCGGTCCATTGTAGCAGCCAGCTTTACTGCAGGTACAGTATTGCATGACTTCAAATGAATTGAATGAAAATCAAATCATGGCTTAATGCTAGAATTAGGAAATTGGCCCAAAATGGTAATCATAAAATTACTTTATTCGCCTCCTGATCTCTATTTTTAGGGGCATTCTGAGATTTCTTGGGGCATTTTTGCCCATGCCTCCCATTAGTTTCCGACGCTGGTTGTGGGTAAAGCTTTATTAGAGAATGTAAAAATGTGATATGCACTTTGCTTCATTATTACTCCAAGGCTGTTCATTAGAGTAAAAGACAAATAGGAAAGTAGACTGAAAAACATTCACAAAAGGCACATTGTTAAAAGAGGAAAAATAGATTTTTGAAAAGAAATAGAGCTCCAGGCTCCCTGAGGTGTCACTTGTAAGATGTGTTGATGCATAGAAGTTGTGCCACATGCCTGTGATGTGTTAAATATGCAAATCTGACTTTGAGCCTCTAAACCCGACAGTGTCATCTCAACCTGTATCCTACAACGTAGTTTTTCTTTTCAATCTGGTGAATGGATCAGACACATGCAGAAAGGAATAACTCAAACCAATTTGTGCTACATTCGTTAATCATGCAGTTGTTTTATCAAGGACGGAGAGGTAAGGCGAGGCCTGGATCACTGACTCTAAACAGTATTCATGCAAAGACCATGAAACAACAACACACACACACAAAAAATAAATTGGCACACTAATTTATTAAAATGTAATGGACACACTTATGCAATCATGGAAGAAGGTTAGTAAACAAATTAACTTTGAAGAGAAAATTGTGATTAAAACCAAAACAGATTGAATTTTAATGAATTCAGCTTTTGATATTCTTATCAACTTAGCAAAAACCCAAGAGCCACCTGAACTCTTTTCCATTGTGTAGCAGTCACACATTTAGATAACCGCTGCTCTTGGTTTTTTGCATTTACACCAGAGGTCATCTGGAAAATGTTTAATGACACTGGAGATAGCAATTTCCCCATCTGATTTCACACCAAAGATTGTCTGCTACCTCAAGATAAAGATTCTTTCGGTAATCTATCAAGGGAGAAGCACAAAAATATACATTTTAAGAAAAAACAACAAACCAAACAATCATGAAAATGTGTTAAATGCACTGGTAATGGCCTAATTGTTACACTGTACACCCATAATAAAGGCAAAGGCTTGTTTTGTAAGGATCTGCACAACAATACTAAACGTCACAAATGTGCTAATTGTCATTTAGCAGGGCGAACAATATCTAAAATGAAGACCATTTTTCAATATGCAGCTTAGATTTTCTCTTCACTACCAGCATGGAAACGTATTAGACTTGTAATAAATTCTTTACGCCCGGTTGATTGTAAGTGACCCTCAACAGAGTTTGCAGATTTTTAGCTTAATATCCTTATTTAAAAGTCCGAACAACGACCAGACCAGCCGAGTTTCACTGAGGGTGGAAATAAATATCCCATGAATTTATTGTGGTATTGTAGCTGTTTTAGCTGGTTGTGTTCACCCTTTTTTTCACTTTCACGTATGATATTTGCCATTAATTCAGGCAAAATTGCATCAGGCAAGCTTTTGCATCAAATCATCAAACCAACCAACTGCACCATTTGGGGACCGCTGCAAGATAGATGGACATATCAGATGTATTTTGACAGAATGATGCAGTTTGATAGTGTGATGTGGGAGGTTTGGGCATTTGCTCTGCCTCAGATAAGGCTACTTTTCAAAAAAAAGTTTCAGAGAGCTTTTGGATGGTTTCTGAAGTGCCACAAGCAATGCTGTGGTGTTGATGTCAGAAATTGGGAACCTTTTTCTTGATCAGCCTTGCTCTTGGCAGCAGTGCACATGGGACTTGAAGAAGTTTTTGACAGGATGATGGTGGTGCGGGACTGGCAGATCTCTCACAGTTTGATGGTAAACACGCTTGTAGCAAGTTTATCGTTCCTCACTTGATATGCCATGTATTTTTAATGTTGTTTATTGGATAAGCAGATGTCAGTGTGCGCATGAGCGTGTCTGAGTGTGTGTCACCCTCCAGATGGTAGCTCACCTGGAGGAATCCTAGCCAGATCTCCACCCTTACACAGACACACACACACACACAAACATACACACGCATAAACATAGCACTCTCAGGTCCTCTGATGTGAAACCCCTGGGCCCCCTCATCACTCCTGGGGGAGGTAGAGCAGCAGGGAGCTAAGGAGTGACGGAGAGTGGAACAGCGCATTGCTGATCAAAGGGAAACTCATTTACAGGTGCTGAGTGTGATGTTGCGAAGTGAGAACAAGCTGCTTATGTCACTCACAAACCCTCTCCCTCATCTGGTCCAATAGTCAACCCACTTGTTCATCTAGTCAGTCACCCACTCACTCCTTCACTTAGTCAATCAGTCACACTCATTTACTTACTTACAGATCCTTTACTCATTGTGTAACAACACAAACAAGCAAATCAATAAAGCAATCAGTGAAGGTGACTCTCTCTACAAGATAAAAATGGGCCTGTGTTTACAACGAGTGCTTCATTTCATCATTTGCTGATGTGGAGCAGCTTGCTGAATTGTAGTTTGTGAGCTCCACCCCATCAGCCAGTCAAGTATCGGCTTGCAATCAAGGCCGGCCGGGCGTGCGCACAAACACACAATCTCCACTTAACACAAATGTGTCAGATGGAGTAAATAGTAGTGGGCAGTTCAAAGAGAGAAGCTGTTTGTAAGGATTAGATGGATAGAGAAGTAAAGAATGTTGAAACATTCCTAGCAGTGTCAATGCTGGGGGAAAAAGAGAAAAAACTGGTGAAATTGTGCCACCTAGAATAACAGAAAAGGATAGAGTGGAAGAATAAAGAGTAACAGTTTGGGACTAGAGAGAAAAAAAATAAGCAGTTTGTGCAGGAAATCAATCAAATTGGAGCCAAGGTGTGGAGAGCAGGGTGGATCTGGAGACAGGATGACAGATGGAGGGGGGAGGGGTGGACTGATAGATGAAGGGAGCGCGTCAAGGCATCATAATAAGGATAATAATCTTTTCACAGCTCTCTGTGACCGTTTGCCCTCTCCTGTACTGCACTAAAGCCCCAACTTGACAGGTATTAATCCTCCCCACTAACCTCATCAATAAAGGCCTGCTATAGAATATCCCACACAGCAGCGGATGTGTGCGTGTTTCTGCATGAATGTGTGCACGCACCTTTTCTGCGTGAAACAGCGTCATAGATGATTAAAGAGCACTGAAATGACAGTCTCAGTACTGTGTGTGGAAGTGCATTATCTATACAGCGGTGTGAGTGACAGGAGGTGTTGGTTGTGAAGCCTGCAGGGAGGGATTATGATGCCTAGTTTATTTACAAGGTCATCTCTCACCGCCTCTGCTGTCCCCCCGCACAGCTCACATCACATAGCCCTCAGGATTCATAGGACATCTACACGTGTGCGTCTGTGATTTTTCTGTTGAGCTTGTTTGTTAGACCCAAATGCTCCAAGGAGACGGGAGAAGACGAAGGAGTTTGGTTAGACTGTTGCGTTCAACAATCGTGAACTTAAAACAAACAACAGTTCATCGTTTTCAGTGGGATAGTGACAGTAATTGTGTCTTCCACCGCCTGTGGATGGGGTGCAGATGGGGAGATAATCTTTCTCGAGTTCAGTGTACCCACTTTTGCTTTTTACTGTGATGAAGACAAATTGGATGTTGAAAGAAAAGACAAATGCCCTCCCACAGGCATTTGTGAAAGTTTCTCTTACAATGAAGACTGAGTTTTGAATAAGCATGACCTGTTTGAAGTCATAAGAAAACCGTCATGAGCGTCAACTTTAAAACAATGGGAAAGGCACAACGCTTGACAACGACCATTAAAAACTGCAGAACATAAAACAAAAAAAACTTGCTGGGAAATACAAAGCAGGAAAAATAGCGCTATGGAGCAATGTTTTTATGAGTGGGTCCCTTTTTTGTTTGTATGTGTATCAATAGACAGTAAAATTTGTTAGAAGTAAGGGCGAGCATTCTTATGGAAGGATAGTGTTCATGTTAAATGAGGTTTTGACCTATCAAGAGGCAAGTGGGTATCAGGCTGTGCTGTCTTGAATCTACCATTCTCTCTCCCTGACAGAACTTACTCTTAAGCTGCTCTGCAGTCCTACTCTTACTCAAGCAAAGAACACAATCTTGGTGGCTTAACCTGGCTTTATACTGTATCTGCATTGTGTCTGCTTAAATTCACCCCAACTTTACAGAGTGGATACAAGTCAAAAACATATGGTCAGTGAATGCATTCAATGGTAAGATGCAAGTAGATCATTATTTTGGTATTACGGGTGTTATTATTTTGGAACCTAAGAGATCCACTTTGTAGAAACACATTAAACCATTGAGATTTACTGTAGCTCTCTTTGTGTGTATTAATATAGCATGCCTGCAAACAAAGCTGAACAGATGATTGACAGAAGTAACAGTTCTAGAGCCCAAAGTCTGAAAATTATTCATTGCGTGTCTGTGTGTGTGTTTTGATGTGTGTGTGTTTGTTTGTGCAGATACTTATGCACAGATAATGACTGATAGCTTTGCACTCTGTCAACACCAGGCTAAAAGAAGACTTTCTCTGTTCTTAAAGTTGTCATTTGAAAAAGTTTCTTCGCTTTTTGCGCTCCGTCAGAGATAATGAGTTATTTACATTCCAAACATTTCTTAACGCGGAACATCAACAGCAGGTTGTCGGGGTTATGAATAAAAACGTTACCTTGAGGATAAGTGTCTTATTTACGTCAGTGCAAATGTGTCTGTATTATCTCACTTTTTAAGTGCGCAAGGTGAGGAAATAGAGTCTAATTTACTGCATGCAGCACTGTGAATTTACAGTATATCGGTCTGACTCTATACTGCTACATGCTAAACATATTTACGTCTCAGTGGTAATAATGTGTTAAGAGTTTAAGCTCTACATTGTTGTTACAGTTCCCTCCCCAGAGAACAGAGGTGTAACCTTACATATTTAATTCTTATCTACATTGTGTTCAAATCTGTTAATAAATAGAAAATGTAAATGTTTCTTTTACTCTAAAGTATGAGGTTGGAAGTCACAAGGGAACATCTTATCAGTGTTGTTTCATTTATAATTAAACACCTTCAAATATAAGGTGGTATCCATGTAGTCTTTATTTTTGCAGTTATTGTGTATTTGTGTGTTCTGAAGGCAACTAGTGCTACAATTAATGATTATTTTCATTATTGATTAATCTGCAGATAATTTTCTCAATTAATCTCTTGGTTGATAAAATAGTAAAAAAACTGTGAAAAATAGCCATCACAATTTCCTGCAGCCCAAGGACATGTTATCAAATGATACTTAATGCACTACAATGTTCAGAAAAGAATAAGCAGGATATAATCTCATTTAAAACGCTGAAAACATAAAACTACCATTTTAGCTTGAATACAGACTTAAATGACAGATTGATCTTCAAAATAGTTGCATATTTATGTTCTTTTGATCTTCTGTTGATTGACTAATCGTTGAAGCTCTGAAACCAACCCACGGTCCTGTCCTGTACAGCACAAGGAGCATGTCCACAGAGTATGGAGAGATGCACCAAACAAAGTTAAATTCATTTCAGGGTGAAAACCAGGCTGGGAGTTACGGTCCTCTGAAATGAGGCCAATCCGGAAGTAACTTAGATCTACATTCTTTCAAAAGGCCACCAGGGGGCGACCGTTTTGTGTTCAAAAGGACTTCCGTCTCTGTACAAGTCAATGGAGAATTCACCAATTTCTCACTTGATTTCTAACCTCAGTAAACATTTAAACAACATTTAAAGCCTTCTTCAATGCAGTATGATGTTCATTTGTGAAATTTTGACCTCCCTGATTTTATATTTGACGATAAAGCAGGCTATGCATTGGGGCGTGGCTACGTCGTGACTGACAGGTTGATTGACCAATGTCCTTGAGATCCAGCCCTTGCCGGGACTTGTACGAGCGCATGTGTCGATGCCATAACCCAGAGCACATTTATAAGTTATAAGCAGTTGTGACTTGAGCTCATTCTTCACTCAAGAATATCCTGCTGTTACTTTTTTTTTTTTTTTGCAACCAAACAAATGACATGCACACAAACATGTGAATGGGTTTGGGGATTGGACACAGTTGGAGAAAGAAATCCGATGAGGCAGAAAACTGGTGTACCAGGATTGCCCGTCTCTTTGGTGCAGGCTTTAGTTCCTTTTTTAAACTAGGTGCAAGTGGAAAACCACAGCTGATTCTTTGAAGTCATCCCTTCCCTGTGCACCATAACAGCCCCAAACAGAAAGGGGCTCTTAAAAAAACAGGCTGCCTGTTCAATTTGAATAGAATAGAGGCCATCAAAGAGCATACATTTGCAAATAGTTTGCATCTGATTTAGAAGAACTTGCATACCATTGTGTCTGTTTTTTAAAATCAGAAAAGATAAGTGCTCTTTCATTCACTTTGCCTTTTTAGGGTCAAATAAATAATATAATACTTTTCTGTGTAGGTTTTTTTTTATGTTTTCTATTGCAGAGAGGTGGGCTCTTTAGAACTAATTTAGACCTTATTCAAACTCATTTTGGCAGAGAACTACAGTTATTTGAGAGAAACCTTGACTTTTGTGTAGTCCAAACTAGCGGCTGTTTTTGAATCACACACTGTTACATTTTCTGCCTTTCCTTTTCCTAATAATTTGTTCTTGTGCACTCATCTCACAACATCTGATGTATAAAGCTGCAGCGTAATAGAATCTGCCCTTGAACATTCATCTTTGTGTATCAGCGTATTACATTACCTTTTATTACTGTACACAGCACATCTAAACAATTCCTAAGCATCTCATAAAATAAACCATTGCAGAACCTTGTTTTCCAGAACCAAGCCAGCAAGATAAAGAAGACACCTTTTGAAGTGAAATGGCACCAAGTGATAAAGCACACAATGTATTTATCAGGATTAACACTGGAAGGATGTGTGAAATGGCTCCTACGAACAGCACATCTCTCTGTATTAGACCCTATCTGACAACCAGTTCTTTGAAAAAATCCTTTTTGTAACTTGCACTTATAAATGGCAGGTCACACTGCTTAATTCCTTGCTTCACAAAGTACATCATATCCAATGGCTGGTATTATTAGCATGTGGCATTCCTGTTTGCATCCCACTCCTGTGGAACTAATCATAAGTGGTGTTTCATGTCTACGGTGAGGCTTTCTGAATGTTATGGGGTTTTGAAGTGTGTCGAGAAAATTAAATATTTATGCCACCAGTTGGACCAGGCTAAGGTGGTGCATATAGATAGGAACGTATAATTTTCATATCCAGAAGTGCACCTGCTTTAAATCTACCTTTGCATTAAAACTTACACATGGTGACACTGAACACCATTAAACACAGTTTGAACTGGGCAGTATGTTACAGCTATATTTAAAAGTAATTGCTCTGTCTTTTCATCTTTCTCATGTCTGTCTCTCTTTATCTCTGTGTCTTTGCAGCTCTCTTGAGGGCATGTGCTGATGGAGCTGCCAATCACCTGTACAACATCACTGCTGGAGATAGAGACAGGTGAGTCTGTGTTGCACATTTGTATTTGTTAATTTGTGTTTTAATATCTATGAGGTTTGTGTGCATATTTTATAAGCATACAGTATGAAGAGAGTATATGGAGAAGTGCTTACTGTTTATTTAAAAGCATTGTGATTGTTTTTTTTCTGGTTATGCATTCAGCAACCCTGTGTTTGGTTGTGTGCGAGTGTGTATCCCAGGTAAAAAAAAAAAAAAAAGCACCCTGTTTATTTTTTGTGTGTTTCTAACAAAAAAAAAAGAAGAAAAAAACATGATGGCACCGGTGCTGTTAAGGGCGCATTCTGCAACCACATTTTTGTATGTGTTTTGTTCGTGTGTGGCTAATGGAAGACAGCTGTCAGGAGAGAGATGGAGCTGGGGTTCGATGGGTCCCTGAAGTGTTGAGGCTCTCACATTAACACCCCGAAGTGTGAACATGAGCGTGTATTTTTGTATGGTTGTGAATGTGATGTGTGTATGTTCTTGGACTTCTATGTTTTTGACAACTATTTTGAGCTGTAGACATCTGAGGTGAGAAGTGATTTTTCAAAGTGACATCATTTAGCCACATTCACACTTCTTTGTTGGGCAATTTTAATTTAGTCCTTGAGATGAAGTCTTAAGTTTGAATGAATTCTGTAATGTTTTATAGAATGATTTATGATTTTATGATTCTGGATGGTACATTTACTGAGGTTTTCCAGAACTCTCAACCACAGCAAAGTCAAAGCTAGGTGCTTTCTTGCCCATTCCAAGGTAGCACAATAAAGATAAGTTATGTATCAGTATTGGTGTACAGCACCAGTCAAAAGTTTGGACACACTTTCTCTTTCAAGTCAATGGGCAGGAGTGTCCAAACCTTTCTTATATACAGTCTATGGTCCAAACTTATGACTAGTGCTGTACATATCAGCTGGTAAGTGAAAAAAAGCATTTCAGAAGAAACAAAATGCATACAGTTTAGAGATAGTACAGTGTCAAAAAATCAGCCTCAAAAAGCGAGTTTGTAATTGACCACAGTGGGAATTATTAAAAGATTATCTCAAAATACAACATTTAAAAAAAGAAAATGATTTATTTTAGTTTGTTATGATAAATTGTTTGGAGGACAGTCTGTCTGTGCAAGTCCAGATCTTAAACTGAAAGACATCACATGACTCTGCTGAGGACTTTATCACAGATTGACACAGTAGTGTAAATTCTTAATATATATGCCATATATGACATTCAGATGTCAACATAAATAGCTATTTGCTATGTAAATATGACAGTGTTTTTGATAGCCGGTTCAGCCTGGTGTGTATGTGCATGTGTTAGAGCATGTGAGTCCCTCCATGTCCTACCTGATGCTGTTTTCACATTTTCTAATAGTACAGCTAAACAATACATTAAAATATGATTCTACAGACATTTGAGGTGAGAAAAAGGCAATGCGCTAACACAATTCTAGTCTTATCACAGTTTCGAGAGCTCTCTTTTTAGATACTGCTCTTGTTTTGTTTTTTTAACCACCTTCCAACTTAAATAAATAAAAGTAAATGACACATTGTTTCGGTCTGAGGTGCATGGTCTAATAGGGCTCTATGACATAAATTACACCTTTTAATAAATAGCAGTAGTTTCTCAGTAGTAATGTTTAGTCATGCTTTTTATCTGAGATGAGAGAATGAATAATGTCATTGTAAGGTCTTCACCAGCACAGTTGGACAAACTTGTACATGCTTGTGTTTTGCTTTCTCACAAACTTGTACACATATTGTACTGTCACTGTATTTTCAAAAACAAAGCAAGACATGTATCTCTGTCTCAGAGTATGAGTTCGTGGATGTTAGGCCTGCTTGCAGTGGCATCGCTCATACTTCTGTCTGTTTGTGTGACAGTGGAGATTCATCTTATGACCCTCCAGTCCAAGCTTTGTCAGCAGCCTACACAGTGGAGCTGACAGCCAGACCTCCCTTATTACCCGGCCGCTCTCAACGCAAACAGCTTCTGTCCCAAAAAGTTATACATTACAGATAGATGGTGGGAGGGTGAAGAGAGGAAGAGGAGGAGGAGGGGGGACGAGAAAAAATGTTTATGGGTGGGGATGTGTAGATCAATCACCAGCAAGTTAAGATGTATTTAACCCAACATTACCATAACTAATGAGCTACAGAGAGCGAGAGGAGGAGAGGAAAGGAGAGGGAGATGCAAGCAATCAATCAAAGTCGAGTTTTATGAGATTTTAACAGTGATAGCAACAGCACCATTCCCGTGTGCCCCACATAATCAGATAGAGGGAAATATGGAGGATGCATAAGAAGAAAAAAACACAAAAAAAGATTAGCTAAAAATCAGATATAAATATATATAAATATTTTGAAACCAAGATAAATATGTAATTCTGTAGATAGCTGAGCAGACTGTCCAAGTATGCGTTTCTGTGTGTGTATTTTTTCAGTTTCTCTGTATGTGTGTGGCTGAACCTCTTTGGGCTTTTATTTTGCACTCAAACTGTGTACACTGACATCATTACTGGGGCAGTATTCTCCCTGCCCGGGGTTAGAATTAGGGAATTACAAAGTTCAAAACATCAAAAGTTGAGCAATTTGTACTGTATGTTGGATACATGCTGAGCAGCGCCTGCTAAGAGGTCCCACATCTACACTGAAGCTAACACATAAAAAGACTCACGCAAAGGATTAGTCCCCAAAACTCCATCAATTGTGCTACCCCACTGCGGGGGAGCATGTTGGCTTTTTAAATGGGAAGCCAGCATAAGTGCTCTGTGTGGTGTCATCACTATGACCACATTCACTACAGCTGTGCTGTCAAAGATTAACTTATGTCAGATTTCTTGAGAGAACCAGAGCATTTGCCTGAAGGGAGACTGTGTCTGGGGTGGCATTTTGAAGGGTGAACCAAAATTGGAATTTATAGTGTCACAGTTAGTTAAAGTTGTCTTTGAAATGTAAATGATGGCAAGCCTTTCTAAGAAAGAGATGGCCTTAATGTATGAGGTGACATTAGTGTGTATTTGTGTGCTCACTAGTCTGCTGTGAGTGTGCCTTTCCATTGGAATATAATGAGAATAATAAAGTTTCCGGTCAGCCTCCGGACTCTTTTGCTCTGCCACAAGAACAGAGTGGGTGGACTGCCTCCAACTGTTTAAAGAAAGGTGCCATGTAATTTTCTGTCAAAACAGCCTTAATGGTAGTCATTAAGGTTGAAGAGAGGCGGGGCCCGTCAGGCTAAAGCTTTTTCCTTCTCATGAGGAGTCAAGTGACAATTATTCCACTTAACTGTATGGGGTGCTAGAAAACAAGCAGTATTTTCACACAAGGTCCAGAAAATTGTATCCATATAAACTGTCTCTCACAGTTTATGTAGAAATGACTTGCCAAGTGGCGGAAATAGGAAGAGTTAGTTACTCACAACACGCATTACAGATTTTTATTAGCAGTTTTTCCTTTTATGGTCTTATCCCTGTGGACATTCATGCTTGTTCCTACCGTCACTATCAACAGATTAGATTTAGAATTTCTGCTCTTTGATTGTACCCTGCACAGCTCACGTGTGCACTTGGTCACTCTCTTCAAGCAGGTGTTCAGTTCTTAGAAATCGGGTTCACTCACCTTTTTGTTCTTTTCCTAGTATTGCGCCTCATCTGGTCTTATTATTTACTTGCATGTAATTGCTCAAAGTCCCGGAGTTGTGTCTGTACAAGTGTTGCTCATCCACTTACATCTTTTTTCCCCCCATTTGTACTGAATCTGCCACTGTGAGTGAAGTGTGTATGTACACACTATTACACATATTAGGACTCTCAACAGTCAAGCAACTGCACATAGAAACTCACACACACCAAATGAACACACTGATATTTTAAACAGGCTTAACAACAAGACTACTGATCAACACAATATAAAGTCTTTGCCTCATAATAATGCATTGGCTAAATAATATTATATACCTGAAATAAAACTGTTTTCATGGGGGCTCAGGTGTGCAGAGCTGACACCCCCTGGCTCCCCTGTAAATCAAACCCTGCATATATCGGCTCCCTTTCTAATTGAAAATTGCATTTTGTCTAATTTGAGCCCCTAATCAAATCTTCAGAGAAGATAAAAAGTCAAGAGATGGATGGAAAACAAGGGGAGCAAGGCCGAATGTGGGAGGAGGTAAGTGTGTGTGTGTGTGTGTGTGTGTGTGTGTGTGTGTGTGTGTGTGTGTGTGTGTGTGTGTGTGTGTGTGTGTGTGTGTGTGTGTGTGTGTGTGTGTGTGTGTGTGTGTGTGTGTGTGTGTGTGTGGATGTATGCCCGTTTTTGACAAAGCTTGTGTGTATGTGGACGAGCATGGTTGTGTCAGCATATGATTGTGTATGCATTTTGGTTTGTAGCTGATAATGCTGTCAGCCTCAGTGAATGAAGATGTCAAGAGCCAGAGTACTCTATATTATAAAATTTAGTAGCAAAGAGATATCTCTGACACATTCTCTATTTGTCATTTCCACATTTTCCCTATTCTGTTCATATCTCAAACTTTTTAATATTTATGCTCACTAAAGCTTGGTATCGATACTTGATAACTTTAAGGTACCAAGCAAAATAACCCAGTACCAAGCAGTATCGAAACTTCTCCAATCAAACAACATTGCATGATTATTATATATTTTAATTAAGTCAGTGTCTGTTGGGGTCGGGACCCCATGATAGTGTGACTGATGAGATTGGCAAAGGTTTGTAAGGCTGATAAATTGATATTAGTTTAACATTTTTTTCAAAAGACCTTCTGTCTGTTTCAAATATATTTCAATCATTATATGATACCTTTGAGGCTCCCTTTAAATATACTGTAATAAAATTTGCACATCTTGGGAACTGTGTAATTGCTGGGGTATCAAGAATGGTGCGTCCTAAAGATGGAGTCACAGGCCAGCAATTAAGAGGATTACATTGCAAATTAAACCGAGCGGGGGGTTTGAGAGACTCATGGACCAGCTGATGACTGGTAAGTTACGGCTTCTTCCTCCTAATTGCTTTTGGTGCAGTTGGAAATTTGCTTTTGATTTTTTCATTTCAAACTCTTCACAAATCCATTCCATGGCTGATTTTTACAACAGAACTTATGAGTTGTGTTGTGGTGAGTGAGTATATTCTTTGTTTACTTTGTCATGTTACTACATTAGGTCTGTTTAATTAGGAGTAACCTATTAAGCTGCTTTTTATCATTTTATTTTTCATTATTATATCATCTTTAGTCAAGAAGATCATATTCAGTCTAGTCCAGTTATTCTAACACTACACTATGCTGTAACGCCTAGATTGTGTATTGCAGACCGATTGAAAATGCCCCTCTGTGCTTATTGGCACAGGGCCACATCATGTGTTATACTGCTGTCACATTGGTCCACCATTTTGTTCAGGTGGATTGTTATGAACTTTGGGACAAACATATTGGTCCCCACAGAATTAATCCAACTCGCTTTTGTGATCCCCCCCCCCCCCCGCCCCCCACCCCAAGCACAGGTCACATCTACTGTATGGATTGGCTCAAAATTCCCTTTGACTTTAGCTTTAGCGTCACCATGACGCTCAGATGCTGATTCCTGGATGAATTCCCACTTAATTTCAGATCAAATTAACCCCCACACCCACCCCCTCAGGATAATTTGTAGTCACCTTGGTAATACCTTATTTTTTCAGGTTGAGCCAGAAAAGGTCGTAATATAAAACATACTTTGGTTTAAAACCGTACAGCTGCAAACAAATTACAATTTCATGAGCAGCAGCTTTCATTTGTGTTTGGTGCTCAAAAGCAAATGTTGAAGACGGTGAAAATTATTTGCATTTAACATCGGCATGTTAGCATTGTCATTTTGAGTATGTTAGCATGCTCATGTTAGCATAAACACTGCTGTGCCTACTCATAGCCTCGCAAGGCCTGATATGGCTGTAAACTCTTAGACAAGGTTTTTGAAGTTTTATTGTATTAGAATTGCAGCAATTAAGGTTAATTAAAATTACAATTATGTTTCATTCCCTCCCTCTCTCTCCTACACCTACCTAGCCCTAAGAGTAATATTGAGAGTTAATAAAATTTCTATGTGTGTGTTTTGGGAGGGCTGTGTAGAATTATGACTGACTATTTATGACTAATCTGAAACTAATTATGACTGTCTGGTTATTGGCTTTGCTGCCTCCAGGAATTGAACTGATTAAGTTTGGGATTAGAAACAACAACACATGTAGGTAAAGACATATATATGACATGACAACCATACATCCAAACATGTGCAAACAGGTGTTTTGTTTTTTTCCCCCTTTCAAATGATGTCAATACAGATGAAAAAAAGCTCGTTGAAGACACATTAGCATGCAAGTAAGATCACTCTCATGTACTTCGAGGTCTTGCTTATTAGAATCTTAGTTGCAGTGGGATAATAAAATCTCCTTTAGCTCTGAGTGGTCGTTTTTCATGCCCACGTTTCAATTTTGCGTTATTATGAAACAAGACAATCAATCAAAACCAGACAGAAATACAAATCACAACTACAAACGAACAGCAAACTCATTTAAAAATGATTGTTTTCTAAAATGTTACCTACATGATTTAAAACAATAGTACAAGAGAGGATGTGCTTCACTGTTGTTCTTGGCGAGACAGTGATGTGGTCAGGACCGAGGAGCTTGCACCACAAAATAAAACAAAATATGTGGGGCAAATTGTGAAAAAAAATGAATTAATAAACAATAATTGCTAGTGTTATCTCTGTTTCCATAGATTTACATGGGGTTTGATTAATACCTGGAGAATAGTTAGTCACATCAGTACACTATGTAATGAAAATTACTCTAGTCTAGCAAGTAGACCGAAAGTAATGACCTAGCAATAGAGACAAGTTCTAGTCCCTGTTGAGTCAGCTAGCCAACTTGAGTTGATGCCTTCTAGAGATCATGGGATTTCCCAAACTGAATAAATACCACTGTCACAAAAATAAACTGCCAATACTGTTGTAACTAACATAGAAGCTAGCAGTGCTGTGCCAATGACTCACCGGCACAGCTGATGGAGGACACCAGAGTGGGAGCTGAGTTTTACCTCTGATCCCCACAAAACAACAAAAGATAGATCCTTGCAAACAACTCGGTATATAAAATAAGCCCAGCAGAAATGTTGGGCCATCATGTTTAACTATGTATCATCAAACACTTCTGTTGCTGCTGAAAATGACAACAACAAGTTTGCAGAATTCACATACAGTATCTCCACAATTCAAACCAACCACTGTTTGTCTGACTTGAAGTGTTGCTGTCTGACCAATTAACTGTTGTTTAATAAGATTTGGTTAACTTTAGCAAACTAAGCCTACTTGGTTAGGTTTAGGGAAATATTGTGGTCCTATGTAAAATGTACCAACAGTGACTAGATGTAAGAGACAGGATGCAAACTGTGGCTTTTGCCAAATCAGACCACGACCTAACATTATCATGCCAGCACCACATCTGCCTTTTGCGTCTTTGAGTGGACAGTCATCATCCACATGACCACAAGTGATATAATTTGAACAAGTGATTATGTTGTTCTGATGAGGACAGTCTCCTACAAGTGATTTGCCACATGTCCAAAGTTTGTGTGTGTGTGTGTGTGTGTGTGTGTGTGTGTGTGTGTGTGTGTGTGTGTGTGTTTGTGTGTGTGTCTCTCTGCATGTAGCTGATGTCAATGTTCATACGAGTCAGAGAGCCAAACGTGTCAAAGTGCTTCACTTTGGCTTGTTTACGTGTATGGGTGGTTAACAATGTCATCCAAAATAATTCCTCCACCCCTCCACTGGTTCTCCTCCTTTGATTGGGAGATAGGAGGGATGAGAGGAGTAATCAGAGCTGTATCTGCTCAAGTGATGAAAAGACGAGAAAAGGGACAAGGGTGTTCATCTTGCCGTGATTTAGAAGATGTTGAAAGACACGAAAGAGCGAGAGACAATAAACAAAACAACAGTTTGTCATAATTAAGTGGTCATATGGAAGGACGATGCCTTGCTATGCTTGATGTAAAAAGATGAAGAAGGCAAGAAAATATATGGAATGGAATGTTCTTAATGAAGTAGAGGGACGTTGCCTTAATTGCGTAGAAAAATAAGTATTGCAGAGCAGAAATTAAGACAAGATTGGGGGGAGGATGTAGGATAGAGGAGAAGGCAGCATGTGAAGGAGAGGTGTGGGTGGCAGGAACATGGAGAGGAGAAAAAAAAGCAGGCAAAAAGGATGCACAGGCAGGCTGATAGACAAACACATGCGCATACATAGACACACACACACACACACACACACACACACACACAAAAACTCAAAGGCAAAGGTCGCACAGACATCCCCGCCACCCAGCCCTCAGACAAACTGGCAGTAAAATGCTCTATTTCCCATCCAAATTAAAGTGTCAGTTAATATTAATGTGGAAGTGAAGACTGTCAGACACACAAACAGCATTTACGCTCACGCACACAGACACAAATGCAGAATTTAGAATCTCGCCTGGTCAATTACTATCAGCCGACAGAGTCATACACACAGGTCACAAAAGGATGTGTGTGTGTGCGTGTAAAGCTCTGATAAGGCCCAATGTCGCGTCTCATCCCATCTGTCACATGAAGGTTATTTCTGAATGGAGATGTGTCCTGTGGCTTACGATATTAAAAGAAGTGAGCAGAGTTCATGTGCTTGTGTGTACATACATGCGGTTTGTGCATATTGTGTGTGTGTGTGTGTGTGTGTATAGATGTGCTCAGTAGCAAAAAAAAAAAGTTTTTACCCAAGCCATATTGCTTTTTTTTAATCCAGTTTAGGCAGGGTGGTGCTCAATTGTCTTTGTCTTTATGTGTGTATATGTGTGTATATGTGTGTATATGTGTGCGGGTATGTATGAAGCAGCAGATTGCATACAATTGCTGTTCTGTTTGTTTTGCCGTATCTTGTTGGTGTAAATGGGAATTCTGAGGAGGGAGGGAGGGAATAATCCTTCTGTATCTCTTTCTTCAACCGACTGGAACATCGCTCTCGCCTCTCGCTGTGGAGCACACAAACACATGCACGTACACAAACAAACACACCACCCAACCAACCGTGAAATCGTAATGTCAGACCTGTTAATGCCTCTAGATAGGAGCAACCGCATCCCCGCGTGGTCTTACTCCTTACACATAAACACATATGTACACACACACACACACATACACACACACTCACACTCACACAAATGTAATAAAGAGGTTGGTAGATTTTGGCTGTTTTTGCTGATATCTGCAACAGACCTTGTTAATTCCTACACCATGGGAATGCAGGTTGCCTCAAAACACTTTTTTATTTGAATGAATGAAATATGTATTCAGAATGCAAAGCCTATACTCCCAAACCTCCCGCCCAGTTTAATTTGCAGAGCTGTAATCCTCTTTATTGCATGTATTAACATGGTATTTCTGACAGGTTTATGTAGTTAACTAATCATTCAATGTATTATTTCCATTTATGATGATTGTATCTGTTCTCAGGGAGGGAAATCTGACTTATGTTAGTTAAAAACCTTGCAAAAAGTAAGGCTGGGTAAATTCATTTTTGTGCAAATAAATAGCATTTTTATTTTTGATACAAGCATAGCTGAGTAGCAAAGTAAGAATTGACAGTAACAGTTCAGGTTCATTTGCATCTCCTGGCTCCAAAATTACTGTTACTGCTAATTAGATCAAATCATGGTGTATACTTCATGCTCATTACTTTTCAGCTTTTACTGACATCGTTTTCACTTAATAATTTCAATCATGGCAAAGTTTAACTTTCGTTATCTGTACTGTGTTTTTTGAATTTGAGTTTTCAGATGTATGCAACTATTAGAGCATAAACTGAATTTTTGTTTGTGTATGCTTCCATGCACAGTTTGTGTGTGTGTGTGTGCTTTCACATCAATCTATGTATCTCTGCAGTCAGCTGTGTGTGTGTGCGTGAGTGTGTGCATATGCACGTGTGTGCGTGTGAGAGAGGGCCAGGCTCAGTGCCACAGAGAATCACCCTGTCAGTCTCGGTGTCTCTTCGTCTTCCCCCGGCGCCATCACTCCTCTCCCTCGCTGCACAGATCAAAGAGTTGACACATGTCCCGATGTCCTCCCTCTCCTCTTCTCTTCTGTCTCTGCCTCTCATTTTCTGTCTCCCTGTCTTTCTTGCAATCTTAACCCTCTCCCTCTGTCACTCACCATCTCTTACTATCCTTGCATCCAGTTTTCTCCCCGACTATATCAGTGGGGATTTTGATTCCATTACTGCCGAGGTCAAAGCGTTCTATGCAGACAAGGTGAGTGGAAACACAACTTGCACAAACTCTCAGACCTACACATACACACACACATACACAAACACACACATAAATAAATGTACCTTCTCTTAATGGATCAGTGTGTAGCATTTAGTGGCATCTAGCAGGGAGGTTGTAGATTACAGGAAGAGGACCCACTCCCTCTGTAGATATAAAGAGCTCATTCTAAGGTAACGAAAAGTCATAGACTATTATTTTTGGGTGATTATATGTATATGTATGAAAATATACTTATGAATATTATCTTCCATTTCTGCCAATAGATCCCCCTAAATCTTACATACTGGTCTTTTAAGGCTCACATAACATTGTTACAACAAAGGAAACAAGTGAGGTGAAATAAGTTATGAATTAATACAGACAAAGTACATCTTTCATCTCTGAATTATTCCTGGAACATTCACAGTTAATGAATGGACTAATACAAGACAAACAGTGAAATCTGAGTATATTATAGACACGTCCTCCCAAAATGACCTTTCACACTGTCACTGCATTCATCAAACTAAACCCTAAGCAACTCAACATGAGATCAACTACGTCTCAGCTTGACTTTGAGAAAACATCTTGCTTTCTGAGCATGAGTAGTGTGTCAGGTTTACAGAGCTGAGATCAAGCTGCCTGAGTGGATAAGTGACTATCAAAAGTTGACTGGGGTTAATGCTCGAGACTCTACAGGAGCTTCACCTGCAGTGACAAGAAGATGCAGACTGAATCATCAAAATGGTAACAAGTGTGTTGTCTGACATGGCTTCAACTGTCAGTGCACTCAAGATGGATTTAGATCCAATCACCACAGAGCACTTCTGAAGATAGTCACATACGGTGTTTTGCAGGTATAGTTTAACTATTTTCTGTTCCCCCAGTGTCAGGAGACATGCTGCTAAAAGCCAAACCTAATTCACAACTCTGCATGTCACATTAACCAAATTAAACGTAGAAATTTAAATGGTGGAGCTTGTTTTTGAAGGCTGACACAGCCTGGCAGGAAGTTCTCCATCTCCCTTAAACACAGCTACAAATCAGTGCAACTGTTGTATGTTGTATGCAGTCGTGAGATGACATAAAGAGAAAATATATTATCATGCAGACCTTTTTCTAATCTCGTGCTTCTTTATGCTCTTTGATTGGTTGACTCAAACATGGATGAGGCATTTCAGAAAAATATTGCTTCATGTTCAGGGTTACATCCTTCTGAAATCTGGTACTTGTTCAAGGTTGTTACCTTATGCGTTCATAGGTTATTTGATAACTAACAAGCAGTACAAGCTCTTACAAAAAAAACTGGAAAGATTCAGAAATAAGGGAGGTTTAGCCCATTTTCTTCTCCTTCTTCTCTTGATTTTTATGGTTGTTGCATTACCGCCGTCTGCTGGACTGTCCCATATCTCATCTATTTCGGCATTGCCATGGCATGTGTGAATAGGCGTAAGATGGAAATGATCCTGAATGTAGCCGCAGGTGTGAATAGTGAAAATCAGTAGCCGTGCCTCAAAGATTATCCCAGTAATTTACTGGGAATTATGTGTGAAAGAGGCTTAAATTATATTTAAACACTGCTGTTCCAGAGTCTTCTGATGACATCATACTCTTGGCTCCCTGTGTGCCTTGTTGTGCAAGGGAATCGTCCTTGTAGACACATTTAGACTAAAGTATCCAAGGTCATGAAAATAAAATGCTAATTCTTCTCTGAAACAGACTTAGTGTGGTTTATAACGAGCAAAATGTCAAACCAGAACACTTGAGGAAAGGTGGGGCTTTTGTTCAATAAATAATAAATACAGGGTAAGGTGGCACATACGCGTGCACACACACACTTAAGAGAAAAAGAAATGCTGATTCTTTGTGATCTACATATGTTGTACCACTCTGTGTGTTACTGTGATCAGACTGTGCTTACAGTTTGAAATGCAGATCCAATACTTTACCAGGGATGCAACCTTCGACACACACACACATGATCATACACTTCCACACAGAGATATGGGATGCCTTCAGCTGTGACACTTTCCTTTTTCCTTTTCACCCCCCAACCCCTACCCTTCTCTGTAGCTGTCTGTAATATTAGTCCTGTTTCAGCAGGTTGCCTTTAAGAATGAGCAATACCTTTTTCCATGAGAGAGAACAGAGTGTTATGGTAATGCTTTAGGAGCAGAACAATGGGAAAGTTTGAGGTGTTCCTTCAGAGATTTGTAGGAAACGGTGAATAATTCTGCATAAATGGAGGGGAGAGAACAGAAGAGCATCCGCAAGGGAGGGAGAGACAAGGGGAAGAGGGGATGGAGGGATGAAGGGAGGGGAGGGAGGATGGATGGGATCAAACAGAGCACAGCGAACAAGTGTGTGTGAGCTGACTGCATTGTGTGTGTGCACAATAGGCAAGTTGGTGTGTTTTTGGAGGAAAGTGACAGTGTGTGGAGAGAGAAACCCAGAGCATGGTTGTTTACCTGGATGCTGTAGTTTAGGGCCACTCACTGGAACCTTTTACATTATTCAGCAACAGAGACCGTAGACAGCCAGACAAGACTAAAACACTGATTTATACCACTCTCCATCTCTCTATCTCCTTCTGTTTTTTGCACCTGTTATCCCACCATCCCTTATCTCGGCCTGTGTTTTTGTTTCACTATCTGTATATGTTGTACATCTGTCTGACTTTGTTCTGTTGCCCGTTTGTATGTATGTGTATCCATTTTTCTTTGTGTGTGTGCAGGAGTGCCAGCTGATAGAAACAAGTGACCAGGATCTAACAGACTTCACCAAGTGTCTGGCTATCATGGTGGAGGAGATTCAAAAAAGACAGCTACAGGTGACAGTCTCATACTCACATGATTTTAATTCATGCCTGTCATTTTTGTGTGATGTTGAAGGGATAGTTCAACATTTTTGGGAAATGAGCTCATTTGGTTTTGTTGCCAAGAGTTAGAGGAGAAGAACAATACAACACTCATCTTTGTCTGTTGAATTTGAAGCTGGAGTCAGGAGATGGTTAGCTTGGAAGCAGAAGGAAACAGCTAGCCTGCCTCGCTAGGTTAAGCTAATGGTCTCCTGGATGTCACCAAGAAAGTATATATGCATGCTTCCCAGAATTAAAAATGTAATTCTTAATTTGAAAAAACGTTTTTGTGTCATGTTTGTATTTATTTCAGGCCCACTTTTTCCCCCTAGCCTCCAGTCTTTATTCTAAGCTAGGCTAACCCATTTCCTGGCTTGGGTGGTAACATCATCTAACTCAAGAAAGTGAGCTTCTTTCCCAAAATGTAGAATTATCCCTTTTGTGCAGTTGATTTTATGAGACACATTGTTACTGCCTTTTTTACATTCTATGCCTTTTTTGGACTTGTTCAACTGCTACTTTGTGCTAGTCAAATGTATAACTGTGCTGCTCATTTAGCAGATATGTGCTATTATTTTCCTGTTTTCTAGCATATTCCAGTGGAGTTATATATATTTTAAACATCATGATTTATAATGGCTGTCTATGGGAGGAACGATTCAAATCAGTTGGAATTTTGTCAATTTGAAGCTCAATTGCTCGAACATCCTTATCCTACAGACCCCGTTCAAACTTTGAAATGTTCACAAAACTTTCTTAATTAAAAAAAAAATAAAAAAATACCGAGGGATGTCAATCTATTAAAATATTTAAGCATGATTAATCGCATGATTGTCTTGAGTTAACTTGCGATTATTTCACAAATTAATCGCACATTTTTTATTTGTTCTAAAAGTACTTTAAAAGGATATTAAGTGTTTAATACTCTTATCAACATGGGAGAGGACACATATGCTTGCTTTATGCAAATGTATGTTTATTATTGAAGTACTGTATAATGAAGTACTGTACCTAATCCAAACACATCTCAATTCCCCAGCTTCAATTCTCCAAGCACATATCATACCTTAGACTGTTGCCACAGGCCTCCTCTCTCTGAAAATGTCAATGTATATTTCCTGTAGGAGTTATAGTTTTTGAGATCTAAACATCAATTGATAGGTAGAGTGCTGTCATCTCCTCATTACCCACAATACAATCTACGGGTGCTCAGTCTCCTCACTCTTCCGTTTCTTTAACTCACAGATTGTCTCTTCCTTCAAACACATATGTTTTTCAAACATATTATACATCCTCATGCTCAGCTAGTCCTGCTGCCACTAATAATCTTCAGTGTTTATATGTTTATTATGTACATCATGCAATGAGACTCCAGCACCCTGAAATATTTATAAGAATGTCAGAGTTGCAACTTTTGCTTATAGTTTGGTGTGTCACACGCTAGTGCAGTGCATAGCATTGCTGTCTTAAAAACACTGGTTCATAGGTTCAGTCACTCCTGCAGGCAATGTTAGTCTTGGTAGAATTTCAATGCAATTTAGCTTCTAGCGATGCAGCACAATCAATTTCAATTTTCTGAAATGACACACATTTCTAGTTAGTATGCTGCCTCTGCTCACGTCCAAAAACGTCACAGCAGATTTACAGACAGGTGTTATTTGGATAAACTGATCATATATTGAGAAACTTTCATGTCTGATAAAAATATCATTTATAATATAAAATCTTGAGATGAAGTGAGACATTAACTGAATGAAAATTACAACAGTCTGGCTCAAAATCTCTGCCATGATGCCACTGACCTCGGACATCTTCGTCGGACCTCAAGGCATATTGGGTAATGTAGGCCCAGAAAGGGCACTTGTCTCTATGACCAAGTGGTTACAGAAAGTTGAAACTGAAAACCACTGACAGCACTAAAAAGGAGGGACAAACATGAAGACACTGACATTGAAAAACACATGATAATGCAAAAAATATCCAAATAGAATAATAAGATTGTAATTTTATAATATCTCAGTGGAACTTCTTTCAGTGCTCTATACAACTACAATAGAGGTTTTTCAATGCAAATGTTTCTCTTTTCAGTTCAGGTTTTGTTTCCAATGCCAAAACTTAACTGTCACGCTTCTAGCCTCATATATGTACCACTTATAAGTGCTATAATGTAGCACTTGGTAAAATAAATAACTAAATGTCGCCTTTCCCTCAGCTGGTGAGTGTTCAGTGCCCTAAGCAAGGCATTCAGTCCCGCTTAAGATAAGCTGATCAGAGGTCAATAGTGTTGCACTATGGTCGACTCCAGGCAGATCCCAGGTGTGTGTATGTGTGGGTGTATGAATATGAAACATTATGCTGATAGAAAAGAACATGAATGCTCGCCTCACAGCATTCCCTGAAGGAATGAAGCAACGTGGAAAAATATCATTGGAATAACATTATCCACATTTTCACCCACACATTAAATGCTAAATGTTCTGATTTGCCTGTTTTAAAATGAAATATATCATTTTTGTTTTGATCTTTATAATGTGTGAAGCAGTTCCTAACAACCTGATACCCAAAACTCGGAAATGAGCTGCCAGCTAGAGCGAAGCTCTGTGCCCAGCCAGCTGCTACAGAGCCAGTCATACACAGTGATGTGATCCAGAGATTGACTCCATTTCTATTCTGACTCACAAAATGTCAGCTGAGTTGCAAAGACTGTGCATCACTTGAGAAAAAAAAAGTAATTTAATAAACAGTGTCATTTTAATTTCAAAGAATGATTATTGTTAAGATGTGTGGTGTCATGGGGAATAGTTATGTCTATCTGTCTTTGTCTAGTTATCTTTCTTCTTTGTGTTTGTATCTTCGCCTCTTTCTTTCTCTTTCTTTCTCTTTCTTTCTCTTTCAATTTTCTCCATTATTATAATTTTTTAAGCTGCATGCTGAGTGTTGCTCCAATCAATGCCGAGTGTCCCAATCACTTCACATCTCTAAGCTGATGAAAGCCCCCGGAGAAGATGCTCACAGACACACAAACATGCACGTCATCCCATATGCATACAGGCTGCCACATTGAGCATTGTCCTTCTGTTTTTAGGTGTTAAGAGAAGATACACTTTGTCTTTCCTTCAGTGGGCTCTTTTTTCCCTGCTTGGCTAATATTTACTCTGAGTGTTTGTCCGTCTGTCTGCTTGTGAGAGATAGGAGCCTGGCAATCAGTTTTTTGAAGCTCTATAAGAGTTGCTGATGATGACTTTTTGTTTGTCTGCCAGGATTTTCAACTTTTCTTTATCCACTATGACTCTTATTTGAACTTTTGTTCCCTTCAGCACTTTGTGAATTGGTGAAGGTTTTATGAAAGCAGAACTTTTCTAATGATTTAATATCATGCCTTGCCATTTTCCTGTTGCTAACCTTGACTAATTCCCATCCACTTAGCCTGTTTAAATGAATTAAATACATAGGTGAAATAATATCTGGGTGATTTGCAGGTTACTGAGCATTGTGCTTGTGTTTGAGCTGTTTAAGATTCACCATATTAGCCCCTGAATGTTTTCCTCCACACAGCTTAGCGCTCGATTTAGAGAATTTATCTCATATTGTGCTGGGTGAAATCCCAAAGAATAGTATCAGAGGATTATGGTGGGTGGATGTGTTTGTTTGTGTGGATATACATATATATTTATATATGTGTGTTTGTGTACAAAGTGTCTATGTGTACTTGCCTATCCATATCATGCATGAATTTGGGAAAGGCTGTTTTGTGTGTATGTGTGTGCGTGTGCGTGTGCATGTGCGTGTGTGTGTGTGTGTGTGTGTGTGTGTGTGTGTGTGTGTGTGTGTGTGTGTGTGTGTATACCTGTTTACATCTGTTTTTCTGTTGTACTTGTTGATGTGTGTGTGCATGTGTATGTGATTGTCTGCTTGTCTTTTCGCTGCTCTGTCCTAGTTAGCTTCTCTCTCCTTGGTTCACTGTTGCAGCCATAATTACTGTTTTCATTTTCTTCTCTCTTTCTCTGGTTATCCGTTCATCATGCCCAATAACTGTGCACGACTTTTTGGTGTTAATCTTCGCACTTGAGTTGCTTGCTCCGGTTCCCTTAGCCATTTCAGGAGAGAGATGGGCTGAGCCAGCTTGTTAAATATTCTTCATTCAGTTGTTTCCCTGCTTGTTTTGTTTGTTTGTTTTTAGGAAGAAAACATGAAATAGGCACAAATCCAAATCCAAACAGTTATGCAGAGTTTGATATGCTTGGCAAACACAACAAAAGTATTGATGGGAAGCATCAGATTCAGCAACCCTAAACCCTTTCCCCCCTCTCTACTCATTGCTCCTTCTTCCCTCTCAGCATTCTTTATTTTCTTTGATCTTTTCTTTCCTTTAGTTTTGGTGACTTGCCGTGAATTTGAACTGACTGATGCTCTTCACTGATAGCATTCACTGTTGATTTGATCCCACCCTTCTCGCATTACTCACTCTGGTAGCAGCTTTAGTCCTTTCAGGGAATACTTGTAAATAAGATTTTTCCATTTCTTGGGGAAGCATTAACAGAAGGCAGGAAGGATGACAGATATGAAAATGTATGAAGATGTTTGGATGGACTGACATAATGGCCAGGCGCAGTGTAGGAAAAAATCCTACTTAAGACCAGGTTTAGATAGGAAATGTTTATAAAGGCATCGGTATGATACTTGTTTGCAGTAACACAGAGATGGAGTTCTTTGTGTCAGTGAATGCAAATTCCCACTTTTTATTAAATAACAGTATTTGACTTCAAGATTTTAATTTTTTCTTCTTCATAACCTCTCTCTCTCTCTCTCTCTCTCTCTCTCTCTCTCTCTCTCTCTCTCTCTCTCTCTCTCTCTCTCTCTCTCTCTCACTCTCTCTCTCCCTTCCAGAGGGGAGTTTTTATATATTTTTTTATTTTTCACTAAGTGTTGTTAACAGTTTGGCGAAGCTCTGTGTCTACATGTCAGAGCGTGAGCCAGATGTTATAGCCTCAATCTCCGCACTTGTTTTAACTCCAACCCATGAGGGAGGAAGATAGTTATGATACGCTCCTGTTGTAAAGCAGCTCTAATATATTGTTGATCCGAGGTCTTTTGCCTGTTGGGAAATTTTGCATATATTGAAGTGATAGCTGGTTGCTGAAGTAGTAAGATTAAAAAGAGAATGCATCATGGCAAGTATTGATTAATTAATAATTGATAATTAATTAGCAGGAAAAATAATTCAATCAAATCAATGTTATACTTGAAAGTCATAACTTTTGAATGCGGAGAACTCCATCTTCTGATATGAAGGAATACACAAATACAATGACTTGGCAATATAATATATAATAATAAATGAAAGGGTGGATGCATGAATGTATAGGTAAATTCAATTAGCAAGGCAATTATTGCCAACAGAGTTAATGGATTAATGAATGAATGTATTCAAAAAATAATCAGTTCTCAGAGAGATGCATGGTAGATGTTTTTTCTACTGTTTCTGTGGTGATAATGGCTCAAGGGGCTAGCTTCCCGGAAAGCACTGAGCAAGGTGAGCCAGACTCGGTTGTCCTTGGGTTGCCAGAGTGACAGACAGATGAGAACTGTTGCAGTAGGTTCAGTGAATCAGCTTTGGTTCACTGCTTCTTAGGAGAATGAATCCAGTCTGAGACCAGCTGAGGCTGTGTAGTGGACACACACAGCAGGGGGGTGTCCAAGTCTCAGTGCATTCAGTGGCAGGCTGCTGAGTTGGATGCATGGAGCTTTAAACTAATCACAAGAGCCTCTTAGAAAGGTCTTTAAAGTTCAACAACACAATAAAAATAGGAGATTAAAAGAATAATAGATTAAACAAAATGTCAAACAGCATGGCCTGGCTTGTCTTTTTTGGCAGTTTTATTCCTCTTAGTTGAGTCTCTTTCTGGAGCTCTTAGCTCTTGGCCATAGAACAGCAGACAATGCCTGAAGTGGAACACAGGCTATCACAGGCGGCAAGACTGAGAATTAAACAAACAAACAAACAAACAAAAAACACAGAAGACACTACAGCAGTGGTCAGTAAGCAAGCCAGTAAAGCAGAAATAGAGCCAAAGAGTTGTCTAGGAGTCTAGGAGGCAAATTTTTGGAAAGAATAGAATCATTGACACTCTTTTGAGGGACCACATTGATTATTAATTCATTCCTTTGTGTGGAGAGAGAAATGGAGATAATTTTAACCTATTAAGAAAGCATTACCCTAGCAATTGAACCATAACTAAATAATAAATCTGCACTAGTTAATATCAGATCAAATGCAATATATATGCTTTATAATGGATAATATTTAAGTAGTGTTTGAATTTCTATCACATCAAATGAATTAAAAGTTGTAAAACCCAGTATAAGTGAACATTGGTTACACAAGTCAAGAGTTTAGACATTTAATAGCATTTTATGACCAATTCAGAAACATTTTGTGCATTAAAAAAAAGGAGAAGAGTACAGTGACTCAAAAGAATGGAATGTGGGTTATTCCAAAATGTATGACTTAAGAGATGGTGAGCCAGCAGAAGAAGGGAGCGTGGTTCATTCAGGTGTGTGTGTGTGTGTGTGTGTGTGTGCACTTACACAGATGTTAGGCCAAAAGAAATCATGTTTTTTGAAAGAAAGAACCGTTCCTTTTGTTCCTGTGTTTGTTTCCCTACAGCTTTTCAGAGTGACTACTGTACATGACCTGCAGGATTTTTCTATGCTGTAATTTAAAATGTGTCAACCCATGCTCGTACATACAGAGCTGTTGTTTTAGGCTATATGAGCTGGATTCAGACATTCATTTTACCTCTTCCATTTGTTTAATTACTTATAAGTAGCATGGAAACATTGAAGTGAAGTGCGTATGATTGATGGTATTTGGGTTCATTTTCTGTGCTGTTATGACTGTCAGTCGTCAGCTACTGACAGCGCCTCTGCTTCAAGACCCTGTTGGGTTTTCAGGCTGTCAGCACTGGTGCTTGACTGCATAGGGACTTTGTATACGAGCTGAGAGCTGTAAATATTGTACTTAAGTCACAGTTAAGAGCAACCGTTATTTTAGCTCTCAGGGTTATAGAAAATTGGAGTTATCCACTTAGATGACTTGATTTGTTGTGAACATTTTCAACTCTAAATTTAAAAAGTCATATTTTTACCGTTATTTTAATGGCCTGAATTCAGTCTTTGATCCACCATGGATTGTTTATCTGTCCTCCTCCTTAGTTTTTCCTCTAAGCTCTGTGTCCTTGTTGTTTTGGGTTTTTTTCTTTTCTTTTAATGCTTATGAGTCCCAGTGGTTGTGTTGTTGTGTTTGCTTGTCTGTATTTTTTCTTTTATTATTTCTTTGATAATGGTTATGGTGCCATTTAACAGATTTTTTTTCCAAGCTATTTTTTAGTAAAATTGAATGAAAAAATGATCACAAGTGATGTTTTTGAAATTCCATTTTTATTCCATCATAACGTGTTTGCCTTTTCCATACCATTTCTAAGTTGTCATGAGGGATGCTTTTTTTCCCCTCTAAAATAAAAGGGCCACCATCAGCATTTTTTTGTCCATCACAATGTGTATGACACAGTTTTGGATGCTGATGCAAACCTATTTTTAAAAAAGTTTGTTTCTTAGTTTTTCTTTCTCTTTCTGCAGCCACCTCTGTCACCTCACCATAAGCTGAAAACTGTCACTTTTTTTTCAGTAAAACAATCAAGAGCAAACTGCCAGAGAACCACCCTGCCGGTATGTCAAACCGTGATAGTTTTCTGTGTCTTATTAAACTTTGTCTATCCAGGTGGATGCCATAGTGACACTGGGCGGTCTCGGGGGAAGATTTGACCAGATCATGGCATCTATTGAAACCCTACACCACGCTCTGTCCATGACACAACTCCCCCTGTTGATCATCCAGGGAACTAGCCTGGCATATCTCCTCAGACCTGTGAGTATAAACACAAACATGATGTTTCCTACTGTGCAACTAACTGCTTCTATCCTGCCATTTGTGTTCTCTTTAATTTCATTAGATATCTGATTAAACTTGTTGCTGCAACAATGTCAGACCACTGGTATTTAATTTTGAGTGGTTTGAAGTCTGATTTAAAGATGGGTTTATTATAATTTGCACCTCTCTAGACTAAACTAGACTCCTGCTCTCCTGCTTTAACTTCTTCCAGAAAAATGTCTATGTTTTGTGGGTTAATACCATTTGTTACACATATTTGCTAAAAAAAATGTAACCACTTACTTCGAACCACTTGAGAATTGTTAAAAATAGTTGCTGATCACTCCAAAATGCCACATTAAGACACCAAGACCTTTAGGAACATCATTGTTGGAGCCATAACATCATTTTTTGTTTCTTTTTTTATTATTGTTTCTATTTTTTGTTTCTTTATTATAATGAGGACCATATCTGACATTTTTTGTATTTGAGTGGTTGGTGCAGTACTGGAAATGCATATAGGTAACCCCAGGTAATAAGCACGGTGTGAAGGGGAGGGCAAACAGTTTTTGACCGTGTCAGTGTGGCAGCATGACGTCTCTTTTCCTTGTTGAATGAATGAATGATGAAGGAAACTGATGAATGGAAAACTTACCTGTGATGTCATGGACTCAAAAGTTCTACCTGTGTTCAGGTGAGAAAAATAATTGAATGAAAATAAATGGGTCACCACACTCAAAGATAGACACCGTATTGGACATGGTTTTTTATTGTTGCCCAGAACATGCGTCTGAACAAGTTCTCCCTGTTCACCCCTCAGAGGCCAAATGTAGTCTTGATTGAAAGATTCTACAACCATAGAAAAATTATTGCATGCTAGAAATCACAATAGGTTGCTTTATACAATGAGGTCAAGTTTCAAAACAATGCCCTGTGCCACCAGTGACCTTGTGGAGTTTGAGAGGTTAAAATCTCCCATCTTGTTTAATCACCCCTGTCCCAATCCTTCTCTTCATCTCCTGTTCTCTCTCAAAGACATTCTTTTCCTTGCTCTGCTTCCACCTTGATTGGAATGTCGAACACTTTGTTTCTGCATTAATCAAGAACACACACACACACATACACACATATATAGATCGACATACACACTCTGCTCTTACGGTGACCCAATTTGCTGTTCTGCATGAGAGAAAGAGAGAGAGAGAGAGTCTCTTTTGATGCTCCCAAATTGTTTTTTCCTCAATGCCAGCCACTTCCTCATGCTCCACAGTTGATTGAGTTTACAAGTGGGCCGAGGAGCTGCCATTTGGGACACACAGTGCTCTTTTTTTTTTTTTCTTTCCCCTCTGTGTTTATTTGTGAGATCTCCAGTACAAACTGTCACACTTCCTGATGACACCTTGTAATACGTTAAGTAAACCTCTCTCTCAAGCAGACCCGGCCCTAACCAATGTGGCGCCCTAGGCAAGATTTTAGGTGGCGCCCCCCTTGCATCGAAGTAAATTCCACTGCTGGTGTACATACTCACAAGAAACTGAATAGCTTTATCTTGGACATTCTTTTATTTAAAGAAAGAAATTGCCCAATCAAAATACTTAGAACAAATTAGAAAGAAATACAAAAAAATATGATATGAATATATGAAATATAATATAAATAGCTTACATAAAGTATAAGATTTAAATACCCACAAAATAAAAAGTGTAAACAAGTGACATGCTGCTGCATCACTTCTGGGTGGTGCTGCTGAGGTGGAGGCAACAGGAAGAGCGCTTGATGCTGTAGGTGGCCCAAGATTTGCAGGGGTGGGACTGAGAAACCGCAACAGTGCATCTGAAGAGAGAAGAGGAGTATGTGACACCAGTCTAATAATAAATATGATATGATACATAATATGATTTCAATAATAAAATGAAATGAAATAATATAAATGAAAAATCTAAGAGATACATGCATGATGTTCACTATACTGTACATGTATAATACAATGTACTTTTTCTGATATGCAAACTATATAAGATTCAATTTTATTGTCATTACAACAAAATACTGATTAGCAGAATGCAAAGAAGCAGTAAACTGCAGTATAATATAGAATGTGGGAATGCTAAGTTATGCTATAATATGAATGATGTGCACTTTAACACTGATGTAAAGTTTAACACTATAAACACACTTTAGACAATATGAACTGTAACACAACATACAGCTAGGCTTACAACTATAATAAAAGGGTGGAAAAGGAATAGCATTTTGATTGACTATTACAAGCTAAGAAAACCTTAGCTAACCAGATGTTAATAAAAATGCTGAATAGATCTAATATTTACACATTTCCCTGAGGAAACCCAGCGAGCACAAACCCTAATTTCAACGTTTGATTTCCGGTTAAAAACAGGTTGATATGAGGTCTGAACGTCTTTTCAATCGTCTGAAAACAGTTACAACATCAACGTGTCACAAAACACACATTCAGACCCGGCCCTAACCAATGTGGCGCCCTAGGCAAGATTTTAGGTGGCGCCCCCCTTGCATCGAAGTAAATTCCACTGCTGGTGTACATACTCACAAGAAACTGAATAGCTTTATCTTGGACATTCTTTTATTTAAAGAAAGAAATTGCCCAATCAAAATACTTAGAACAAATTAGAAAGAAATACAAAAAAATATGATATGAATATATGAAATATAATATAAATAGCTTACATAAAGTATAAGATTTAAATACCCACAAAATAAAAAGTGTAAACAAGTGACATGCTGCTGCATCACTTCTGGGTGGTGCTGCTGAGGTGGAGGCAACAGGAAGAGCGCTTGATGCTGTAGGTGGCCCAAGATTTGCAGGGGTGGGACTGAGAAACCGCAACAGTGCATCTGAAGAGAGAAGAGGAGTATGTGACACCAGTCTAATAATAAATATGATATGATACATAATATGATTTCAATAATAAAATGAAATGAAATAATATAAATGAAAAATCTAAGAGATACATGCATGATGTTCACTATACTGTACATGTATAATACAATGTACTTTTTCTGATATGCAAACTATATAAGATTCAATTTTATTGTCATTACAACAAAATACTGATTAGCAGAATGCAAAGAAGCAGTAAACTGCAGTATAATATAGAATGTGGGAATGCTAAGTTATGCTATAATATGAATGATGTGCACTTTAACACTGATGTAAAGTTTAACACTATAAACACACTTTAGACAATATGAACTGTAACACAACATACAGCTAGGCTTACAACTATAATAAAAGGGTGGAAAAGGAATAGCATTTTGATTGACTATTACAAGCTAAGAAAACCTTAGCTAACCAGATGTTAATAAAAATGCTGAATAGATCTAATATTTACACATTTCCCTGAGGAAACCCAGCGAGCACAAACCCTAATTTCAACGTTTGATTTCCGGTTAAAAACAGGTTGATATGAGGTCTGAACGTCTTTTCAATCGTCTGAAAACAGTTACAACATCAACGTGTCACAAAACACACATTAGTTTGATGTCGGTTGATAATTACCTCAGTTGTAGCTCTATTGATTATTTTGACGTTTTTTCTATAAATGAGAGGAGGTGAAATGACGTCTAAACAAAACGTAATTTCAAAGCATTTAATGTTGAATAAAATATCATAAATATGAAACTATATAGGCTATGTCTGCACACTAAATAAGCTGGGAATTTTCTATACAGCAATTCCCGGTGAAATATGGTTTATATGTGAAAGTTGAATAAACGTCTCCATATAGCCGGTAAAAAAACGTTCACTTTTCAACCAATTTTCAACGTCTTTTCACCGGTTACCATAGATACACGTCTTTTAGACGTCTTTTCAACCAAAATGTGCTTGCTGGGAAGTAAGGTGGGAGTAGTTACATTACTATTTTCCAACTTAGGCTCTTCCATAACATTAACTGGCGTTAAAACTAACAGTTTAACAACAAACCATGTTATGCTAATGGTTAACGTCGTTATCGTCGTTCTGCAACACACAAATAATGTCATGACATCATCTTGATTGTAACGTTACCTCTGTCTTTGTCTCGTTTTTCCTCCTCTTCTTTTCTTTTTTTCCTCCCCTGGGCACCAGGCAGTTTGGGACGTTATGACATATTGTTGTCGAGCTAGCCTTGGGGTCACGTTAAAAAATGACCATCCTCCCCCAGGTAGCAGGTACAGTCTAATTAGTGTGTGTGTGTGTGTGTGTGGGGGGGGGGGGGGGGGCGTCTCAGGAAAGTAACGTGTCATCATTATTATTATTAGTATTCCTATTTAACAGGCTTTGCTATGAAGTTAAATTAATGTGGGCTTATTATCTTCATATTAAGACATGATACCAAGTAGTTTTAAGAATAGTGGAAGTTACATTTTTTTTCTTCCCCCATTTGTGGCGCCCCCTGGATGGACGGCGCCCTTAGCATTTGCCTATACTGCCTATGCCACGGGCCGGCCCTGCACACATTAGTTTGATGTCGGTTGATAATTACCTCAGTTGTAGCTCTATTGATTATTTTGACGTTTTTTCTATAAATGAGAGGAGGTGAAATGACGTCTAAACAAAACGTAATTTCAAAGCATTTAATGTTGAATAAAATATCATAAATATGAAACTATATAGGCTATGTCTGCACACTAAATAAGCTGGGAATTTTCTATACAGCAATTCCCGGTGAAATATGGTTTATATGTGAAAGTTGAATAAACGTCTCCATATAGCCGGTAAAAAAACGTTCACTTTTCAACCAATTTTCAACGTCTTTTCACCGGTTACCATAGATACACGTCTTTTAGACGTCTTTTCAACCAAAATGTGCTTGCTGGGAAGTAAGGTGGGAGTAGTTACATTACTATTTTCCAACTTAGGCTCTTCCATAACATTAACTGGCGTTAAAACTAACAGTTTAACAACAAACCATGTTATGCTAATGGTTAACGTCGTTATCGTCGTTCTGCAACACACAAATAATGTCATGACATCATCTTGATTGTAACGTTACCTCTGTCTTTGTCTCGTTTTTCCTCCTCTTCTTTTCTTTTTTTCCTCCCCTGGGCACCAGGCAGTTTGGGACGTTATGACATATTGTTGTCGAGCTAGCCTTGGGGTCACGTTAAAAAATGACCATCCTCCCCCAGGTAGCAGGTACAGTCTAATTAGTGTGTGTGTGTGTGTGGGGGGGGGGGGGGGGGGGGGGGGCGTCTCAGGAAAGTAACGTGTCATCATTATTATTATTAGTATTCCTATTTAACAGGCTTTGCTATGAAGTTAAATTAATGTGGGCTTATTATCTTCATATTAAGACATGATACCAAGTAGTTTTAAGAATAGTGGAAGTTACATTTTTTTTCTTCCCCCATTTGTGGCGCCCCCTGGATGGACGGCGCCCTTAGCATTTGCCTATACTGCCTATGCCACGGGCCGGCCCTGCTCTCAAGCACTCCCTCCCTACTTCTTTGTCATTATTCCAAAGGCGCGTTGTCATTTGCTGCTTCATACCTCGACACCTCCAATTAATCTTACTTCAGCGAGGGTAAATTAAGCTTGTTTGTCAACGCAGCTCCAATTCGCCAGCGGCTGATGAACGCAGACGCCTGTACATGAAGGTGAATGCAACCTTCGAAAGGCCCAGTGCTATTTGTTCAAGTTACATCTGTAATTGAAGTGTTTACAACTTTTGCCAAATATCCTCACTACCCGTATCCCGTGCAATCACAGTTTTGTTACGTGCTCGGCTTTTTGGATTTGGTGGTTCAATCAAAACATACAGACTTGGTCATGTTCTGTAAGCTATCTGACATATACACACGCAACAAGGGAAGACAGGAGCTAAATGAACAGTTTTGTCCATTTTTGTTAATCTGACAGGGGAAAGTGCTTTATGTCACCTGGAAATATATCCCATATATAGTCATAAAGATACATTTAATATTAATAAAACCTGCATATTTTAGAGCCAAACAGGCTTCTTTATCTCATAGTGTCACAGCCAGTGATGAAATTAGGGTTGTGTCTCTTTGTTTTAGCTTTTGTGTCCCAGACGAGGTGTCAAAGCATCTTTATGCTATCTTTGGGAAATATGCTAAGGTCATGTCTTTTCTTTAGCTGGCTCAGGGCGTTGCATAATTCTCCTCTCTTATATTAAATTATAGGTGGGGACACTGCAAGAGCTGCAGACTTGTTTATTTTGTCCCTACACAACAAGAAGATGTTTTAATCAGTCTGGGTCCCAAGGTGATGCTAAATTTACTCACTTTGAATTAAAATAAAGAATCTTGTGCTGAATTAATCTGTTTTATTTGTTTTATCTTGCTGCCTCCTCTTGTTGAGTCTTGGTCATGTGGACAAGCAAAGTTACACCTAGGCTAGTTAGTATCTCAGCTCCTGTGAAAGTCCTCTCTGCCTTGGGACAGAGGATGCACAGCGCTGTGTCAGCCCAAGCCTTGCTATAAATCATTCTACAAGCGAAAACACTCCAGGTCAATTGTACAAGCTTGTTTACCTGATGCCCTTTTGAGAAGTGAAACTTGTCAGTGCAGGAGCTGATTTAAATGATTAAGCGTAATACCCGAGGCATGTTCTCATACCAACTTCTGCTGTGCTTGTGGAAGTTGGAAAAGGTGTGGCATTCAAATATAGGATTTAAAAAAAAGAAATGACCCAGGATGGTCTAATGTGTACTGAAATGAATAATTTAGTGTAAAGACAATATCCACTTTCTTGAAATCAATCTTATACCGTAAATTAGAACCGTACAATAGTACATTTAATGACTTCAGTATCCTTTCTTATCAGATTGTAACATTAAATTACTTGTTTTCTTGTCTGCTCTTCTTAGAAGGTCAGATTCAGAGTATCCAAAGTATGTCAGCAGATATTATTTTAACAGACATTTAGAGACAGGACTATAGATAATGATGCTAATTATTTGAATTCCAGATTGCATACAGATGAAACACTATAGGAAAATCTCATATTGGCATTTGTATATTGATAGACAAAATAGATATGCAAAATTTTAGAATTAAAAAAAAATAATAAAATTTGAAAAGATTATATAAACTGGATTTCAAATCTAAATGGTTGTAGACTTAAGACAAAGGAAAAATGACTACATTTAAATAAGAAAGTTACAATTATATATACTTTAACATTATATACATGGTTTAAGCCTTTCGCCCTCGAGTTCCATCTTTATTGCTCTTCTTCTCTGTGTGTCAGCCAAAAAGTTCCCATCACAGTCAGACTACCAGCTAGCTCTACAACCAAAGACAGGTACATTCTGACACCAACCTCTCAGCTATAGCTGCTCACAGCCTGCATGTGGCCTGTGTGTATTCATGTGTAGATCCCTTCTCTTTGTTCCTCATACACACACTCACTCTGACACACTTTCATAAAGAAACTGGTGTTTATGTATAGAAAACAACCTGAGGGATGTTACCTGAACACCAAAAGCTCCAAAGCTTAGAAATTTCCCATCATTCCTTCCCTGTTGGCTCCACAAAGTTTAACAAAGGAAACTATTAAGTGAGTGCCTATCTTTGCTGTGTATGATCCTTTCAGATGACTGATCTAAGTTCTAGCTGTCAGTGATTTTTGTCTTTGCTTGGGTATGTGGCAGATTGACTCAAAGTGTTGATAATACATAATTTGATGTTGACGACACATAAATAAAATCAAAATTCATGTTTTCTTGCAGATACAGGCTTTATTATATCCAGTATATTCAGAGCAGAGTCATTATTCAGCCTGAAGAGTCTGACACGACCTTGCACCAACACTGTATGATGCTCTTGCCTTTATTCTCCCAGTGCCAGTTTCTCAAAGGGATACTATGACATTTTGAAATGTTGTTTCAGTTTATTTTCTTTCTAGAACACTTATAAAAATACTATACCTTAAAAAAAATCTTCTTATGTCCCTCAGACACTATTGAAGAAAACTGCTCAAATACTGTACTTTCTAGTTTCTAAGTAATGAAATGTAATTTACATGCACATCGACTTGAAGTGAGGCATTCATAACAGTCACAACTAGCTTTTCATGTGAAAAGTGGTTTTAAAAGTGTTATGGTATGTCAGTACAAAACTCTTGACTCCTTATGACACTCAGTACAAAAAGACTATAATTCAAAATGGCAAGGTTTCCTTTTAACTGTGGGCAGGAACTGAAAAATGGGTTGTAGCTTTGACAAGAGTAATAATTTATTTTAATGAGCCATGGTCTCTGGGCAGAGAGGCCAAGTTTCTCATTTGGGGCTTAAAAAGTTTAAGAAGTCTTGCTCTGCATTTATTTTCTCTCAATTTGTCCTATCTCATTGTTTCCAGCTGCCACTGACTCAGGTGTACACACAAACACATTTAGTTTCATACTGTATGCTGTGTGTCTACAGGGCAGCCACACACTGCAGGTGAACACAGGCCTTGAGGGGGACTGGTGCAGCCTCATTCCAGTGGGTGGACCCTGCCAAACAATCACCACTGGACTCAAATGGAACCTGAGTGAGTGCTTTTTTCTATTTTTAGCACTTGAATGATACTCCACAGCCAATAATTAGTCACTAACTTTCCTCATTACTGACTAAACAGTGGAACAGATCCTTTGTCATATTTTGTTCAAATACAAACAACATATACACACTTAGCATTGAAGTAATTTTTTTTAACTTGCTTTTTTATCAAGCATACATAAAAAATAAATGGAAAAAATGTAAGTGTTAAACAGTGGATGTACCCCCTAATACAAAGAAAAATAGTAACATGAATTATTGTTTTTTGTTGGTGAAAGCAGCCAAAGTCCAGAATAAACAAAATACATGTTTATATGTAACGGTAAGGGGTTTCAGAAGAACTTCTAAATACCCAAAGACTCATCGATATCACATGGTGAATATTTAGTGCGAATATTGAGAAAAAACATAATAGTTAGCTGCCAATACTGCAAACTAAACTTTAGATTAGTCTTTACCAACAACCTACACTGAGTTTCCCAACAATAGATTGAACAAAATACAGTAAATCACAAATGCTTTGCTCAGTCATGATGAAGCTGAAGTTTAGGCAGGTTCCATTTATTGAAGACACTTGCATTCCACAATGAGCTTTTAATATTCTTCAACATTGTGTGAGAATCCAATCAGACACTCGACTGAGGACCCCTGTAGTCTCACCACACTCTCTGCCTTATGGCCAGCTGTGTTCTTAATGAGTTGGCACAGACCAGACTGCCACCGGTACGAGGGAAACCTGGACCTTCTGTCAGTGGGGTTGCGTAAAGTGTCTGCTTCTCGGCGGGTGTCCGTTCTCAGTGTCTGTGCGTGCACGTGTATGTTTCTCGGGGAGTCTATACACTTGAGCGAGCACGCTTGTGCGCCCGTGCTTGTTTAAACATGTCTGCATGCAAGTGTGTTCCTCCAACCTTGTTTATTAACTTGTTGTCTGTGTGTGTGTGTTTTTTTTTGATCAGTTACAGTGTATTGTATATTTACTCAGCACACCTGTGAGATGGCCTTGAATGGTAATTTGAGGGACTTTATGCATGAGAGTCCTATGCAGATTAGCCAGTGATAACAAGACGCATAATTAATGACATGCATATTTAGAAGGCTGGAAGTAATGATTTCCCTCTGGGGTCGGGAGGAAGGACAAGAATATGAAACAAAAATTAGGGATATCAGGTCTTTTCATGTTTGCCTGCTGCATGTATGACGGTTTATAGAGACAGCACATCTTTAAATCTACAATAACTCCTTTATTTTTACTGTATAATTGTACTTCTGCGCAACAGTTGTCAATGCAGTTTGCTTGAGGAAGCCCGAATCAGCTCTGTGGTACTCTCGGGTGACGCTAAGACTCTTTAGAAGTCCATTGAAATGATGCTCCTCACTTACGTTCAAAGCCCGTCTGTGATGAAAAATATATGATCTTCCTATAAAGAAAGAGTTTTGGGCTGTCAGCCATTACAGCCTCACTGGCCCAAAGGAGACTCTTTGCTTCCAGAGCTTGTTTAAATCTTGCTTTAAATAATACAATTCTGAAAAGATTCATGTTGTTTTGATCCAAAGTGTAAATTTGGGATGATTACTTATCACTTATTAAGCAATTTTTTTGTGTTTTCCTGGTTGTTGTCCTCTGGGAGTGTGTAGGATGAGCTGATATTCCCTTGGCACGGGTGAATTGTATTGTGTGTTCACTTTTTAAGTAAGTTCATCAATTATTTATGTTGTTGTGAAATTAGATTAGATGGAGTAGTCGACACATGTATGCTCATGGAGCTACATTTGAGCATCCATTGAGAGGATACAGTCTTTGTCTTATCGAATCTTTGTCAAAATTGATCTTCAGTTTCTGTTGTTCAGATTTTTTCTACAACAGTGGGGAAAAAATGGTTGATAAAATAAAGTGGAACTATGTTGGAGAGAAAAAGCCCAATAAATGTTAAACCTGTGCAGAAAAACAATTAGTTCTCACTTTCAAATGATGGTATCATATAAATACAGTCTTAGGTGAGCCAGTTTAACCTAGTTTAAAAACATACATTACACATACACATTCTTTGGTATTCATAATATCATACTGTAATGCATTTCAGTAATGCCTTCTTTTAATGTATGTAGTCTTAAGAATATGTCATTTATAGTAATTGTCTTACAATGTTTTTATTGGGAACTAAGAAACTCCACAGAAAGAAAATTCCTACCTTGTATTACATTCTCTGAAATTAATAAGCATGTCTGGTTGGAAAGTTGCTATGGTAAAACATTTAAATAACATGTTAAAATGTTAAAATTAAGAGGTGATGCTGGGTGAATTCTCCGAGGCAGATGCTTGATTAAAGAGTAGTTATCAACAGTGGGGTCAACAAACTGACCTATATTTTCATTTGGTTTGTTAGAAACCCTAACCCTTAGCATAGCATAAATCTAATGAAAGGACTGCACTGCAGTAATGACACTTAAGTAGGGAAGTGTACTACTGAATAATGAAATAACTGCAGTGAGGCAAAGGTAACAATATAGGAGGCAAGTCTACACTTTTGTAATGAAATGGCTGCAATGTGCTAAGAGTAATACAGGAGGGTGTAAATGTGTATGTTATGTGGTATTACGCTGCTTTCAGTCACATACCTAGCTGTGGTAATTCATACTCTCCATTCTACATGTTGCATTAATATTCACACATCCATTGTAAACCCCCCCCCCCACCCAGAAAAGTGTCAGTAAATACTGTCATCATGTGTGCACACACACTGTATTTTGTTACACTGATGCTAGTGTCTGTGTCCATATGTGTTCGGGTTGGCATGTGTGTATTTTATGGTCGTCCTCCACAATAAAGTTCAAGGTAAACTTTATTAATCCCACATAAGGGAAATATGGGTATACGGGTAGATACAAATACAACTATACAATCTGCAGTTCCTCCTTCAATCACACTACTGCACACACACACGTATACCCACATATGCACACCCACACACAGGCATCCAGCATCTCCACCCCCGTCCTCGCTCTAGCACTGATACACACAATGATGTAGAGACAGATAAATGCGTTTTACACAGTGGACTAAATGATCCCTGTGAAATAAAGCCTGCATCAGCATTAGGATCAACTAATGAGGTAAAATAAAATATACTGCTACACAAGGATTACCATTGCACATAGCCCTGGCCAAAATACCATCAAATCCTGTTTTTTGTACTGTCCCTTTCATTTAATAGTGTAATTGCTGTCCAATTCCTTCCTTTGCCTCAATAGCTTATTTGGAACCTGTAAAATCATTGGGGATGTGCTCTTTACAAAACTGAGGAGCTGACATCTGGTCTGACCCAATGATTCTACTCACCATCTTGATCACACACTGCAACTTATCTTGGCCTTGGCTGCAAGTTACCAGATACACAAATCAGACCAAAGGAAAAGATGCTCTGAGGAATAGCCTTGTAAAACAGTTGCAGGAAGTACCAATAAATGTTAAAACTGTCCAATTTTAGTAAGAAAAACATTCAGTGTTGCAGTTTTTTGACCATCACTGTAGCACATTTGTTGAACCTCAACTAGTCATCAATTTCTATCCCTAAATATGTGTAAGTATATAAGTATTAAAGTCTGTGTAAAGTAAGAATAAATATGTGTTCTGAGTTTGACATACCACAGAAAAGTGTGTTGTTAACCACCCTGCCAAATCGCCAAATATATGAAATTAGGCTTCAAAGTTGTGTAAAACTCAGCCACTTTCTCTGCTGCCAAACGCTATGGGAGTGCCCGCCGAGTCCGCTGAAACCCCGCCCCCAACCAAGTGTCACCTGTCAATCAAAGTCACCACTTCTACCAGAAACATGGACACTTCTAACTAAGCTGCTAGCTTGGCGGCTAACTCGTGCTTTTCAGACCCGCCCACTAAATCCTGAACACAGAAATCTTGAAACACAGTTTGTGAACCCTAGTTCCACAATTCAAATTTAAATGGTTGAAATGCTTTTTACACCTTTTTTAGAAATACATGTATGACCTATTTAATGTGTTTAGAAGAAAATGTCTGAATTCACTCTTTAACTCTTTCAATGGGTACATTGCTGACATTGTTTAGTGGGAATTTTCCTTCACCATGTCTGAATTATTTTACCATTTCCTTTGTTGTTATCATGTTAACCTCAAGGACATTGTCAGAACACCATTTAATGAAGTTCCCTCCCTCTTCTTCAAAACCAACCAAGGATGAATTGTCAGGCTTTAGGTCACTTGTCACTTAAAGTCTGTGTAAAGTAAGAATAAATATGTGTTCTGAGTTTGACATACCACAGAAAAGTGTGTTGTTGACCACCCTGTCAAATTTGAATGATTAAAAAAAATTGTCAAATATATGAAATTAGGCTTCAAAGTTGCTGCTCCCAAATGCTGTGGGTGTGCCCACCGAGTTCGTTGAAACCCCGCCCCCTACCAAGTGTCACCTGTCAATCAAAGTCACCACCTCTACCCGAAACATGGACTCTATGTCTAAGAGCTTTCTGCCTTCAGCTAACTCAGCAGCTAACTCAGCTAACTGGCTAACTGTAGGCTGTATTAGTAGCAGTGCTGAATGTATTTGTACTGCTTCAGCAGCAGGGGCAGGTTTATGCCAATCACTGCCACATTACGTAACGCAGTGGTGATTTTCAGACCCGCCCTACGGTGGCCAGGAGGTGCAAACCAAGATTACAACATGTGAAACACTTTTACAAAGCTTGAGACAAATTTACATTTTGGAAAACATTTTTACATATCATAAAACAAAATGACATTACCATAACACTTTTACAAGTCCCGAAACAAATTTACATTTCAGAAAACAAATTAACAAGACACAAATCACTTTTACAAACGGCAAAACAAATTTACAAGCGGCAAAACACTTTTACAAGTCCCTGAAACAAATTTACAAATATCAACCATCAACAGGAAAGGGAATGTACCAACTCCGGGGTTGAACCGGAAGTGATAACGGGGAGCAGCCAATACGAGCTGTTGTTCTCATCTGTAGAGTTCATGGTGAGCCAAGACACACAAAAAACAAAACCGCGTTAAGCGGCTCATGTGTTTGCCACAAAACGGGCAAATCGATCGCTGTCCATCTTGGCTCACCGTGAACTCTACCAACAATAAAGACATAATCATTGTTTTTTAAGTGTATAGCCTGTAATAATTAGTAGTCCCTGCCAAGCTTTCTTAGCATCATGGTTGAAAAATGACTGGATTTCATCTTTATAGGCATCCTTCCACTCTGTTATTTTCTTCTGTTCTGTACAGCTTTCATTTCCCCTTTACTGCCCCGTGATTTGAATAAGCTCATATTTTTATAGTTCTTTCAGCTCTGCAGTGACCCAAGGTTTGTTATTTGAGTAAAATGACAGCGAAGGTTGCATAACCTTACAAAAGTAAAAACATTGTTTTGAATGATCATTTTAAGCCAAACCATGATCTTTCCCTAACTCTAAACAAGTAGCTTTTGTGTCTAAACCAAACCAGACCTTAAACATCATCATTTTTTAATAATGATTTGTAATGGTTTCTGAAAGCTGCATGTTACGGTTCTGTGGGTCATTCTGGTGTGCATTACTACGACCATCAGATGGCATAAACATAACTATAGGTTGTTGTTTGCCAGCTGATTTTTAGACCTATACTGTCGTTTTAATTATGACGATGTGTTGATGTTATGAGGTGGGCTGTGGGATGTGCACAATATAGCTTAGGGAATTGTTTTTTAATTATATCATTATCCATGAATGATGTTTTAAAATTTATGTTAACATGATATACTCCACCCTTCTAGTTATATGCGGTAAGTAGATACAGGGATGACTCGAGGATATCTGCATGTCAGTGTCATCAAGCCTTGGAAACACACAGTATGTTAAGACAGAAACATACACATGAAAACACAAGCCCAAAGAAACAGAATGCAGCCTCTTTGTTTCATATTTGCTGACTTATATAGTCTTTAATATTTTTTTATATGGTCATAATATTTCTTCTAAGGAAGCCTTTTTTATATGGTTGAGTTTATGTGCATTGTAAGGAAAAGCAATTCATGGCCAATTGATTGCTCATCCTTTTTCCAATAGCACTAATTCCATTAGCACAGCAAATGAGTCATATCATACTCCCTTCTCTTTTTTATTAGAATACTGTTGTCACTCTCAACATACTTCTTAGTACTTTCATCAGTGTTAACATATTCAATCAACTGAAAACTTCTGCACCTTTTTGACATTAAAATCTTTGCCAGAAATGATGAGGGTGAAAGCCTCATTCTGTTGCAGTTGACATAAATAATAACAATTTATGGATTTACTGTATGTGTGAAACCTGTATATGTACAGTAATTGAAATTACCATCTGCCTAGTGCCTACTAATGTGACAGTGAGTTGTGTCAGGTTGTGTTTTAAAGTTATAAAACTTGGCAGATGCTGCATCTGATCCTATAGGCCATGTAAACAAGGACGATGTCTGGCCTGTTTGTGTTTATGTGTGTGCAGCAGAAGCGATACATGCTTGGGTGAGGTGAAAGTTTATGAAGATTTGATAGAGCGAGATGAAGGTACTGTACAGGTTTATGGGGAGGAAGCAGCTGAGTCAGAAAAAAGGGTAGCGAAGGAGAGAAAGAAAGAGCTTTTGAGAAAGACGTGAGAATGTTATGATGGGATGACATGAGAGAGCAAAAGAAAGAGACGAGACAGGCATGGCATTCATTTGATGTACAGGGATGACACGCAGCAGGAAATGGGGGATTACAGAAACTGTTGGAAAAGTGTGTTGGAGGTTTTAGAAGGAGCTTTTAAACACACATACACACACAGAGTACTGTCACATACAGTAAAGACTCAGCTAGAATGTTGCCAATTTGTATTCTTTCCTATTGTTTTTTATACATGAAGATATTGTTCCTTGATTTCCTTGTCTAATCCTCCTCTTGTGTGCTTACTACTATTGTTGTTCCAATTATTTGATATCAGATTACAGAAGATACCACTGAAAGGTGTTTTTACAGTGGAGTGAAATTGTACAGCAGACAGGCTGGGAGTAATTCAGTTGCTGTCTCCAGGACTCTTCGGTAAGACAGATGCATGCCAATTTATTGCCAAAAAACTCACTTTTCCCCTCCTCGTTCAGTTTATTATGTACCCAGTCCTTGTTGAAGCCTCTGAGACACTTCTGATCGACCAATCGATGTAAACCTGTTTTACTTTTGTCGTAATGGGTAAATTTGAGCCATCCAACTTGGATTTGCAACCCTATTCTTGACCTTGGTATAGTACATGTAGCACTGCCTGGTTTTGATATGACAGGGTAAACACAGGCTTCTCCAATAACAGAAAGGTTAGTACTGTAACCTTAGTGTAGATAACAGCACTATCTTATTGCCCTTGCAACCATGAAATTGTCGTCTTCAATCTTGAGACATTTGAACATGATTGTTGAGTATACCTTCCATTTAGTCTCTGTAGTGTTACCGAGCAACATAAGAAAATTCTATGAAGTAACCTTTGATTCCTTGCATGTTAATAGTTTTCTATATTTATTACATTTGTTATATAACCAGGCATCCACCTTCTTTCAAACAACACTACTAAGACTGACATTACCTCAACTCAAGGATAGTTTGTCTTTGATGTCTGCCCTTCGTGCTCTAACTGTGGCAGCAGTTTTGTTGTAACTGATCACATCTTTCTGGACACACATCTGCTTCTAGCACCACTTAATCTGTGGTGGTTTGGAGCTCTGAAAAAGTCAGTATTCTTTTCCCAGTGTATTTTTTAGCTCTCCTGATCTGCTGCCCTCAGCAGTTCTGTACATTTCCTCCAGAATTTTCTAGCTTTTTCAAATTGTCCAGATTCAAAATGTCAAGCAGTGCTCGTGTTACTTATTTGAACCATCTGCAACCTATTCCACCTATGTTTGGCAAACTTTAACACTGTAAATGCTTACTTTGTTTACACACTTTGGTGGTTCCAACACCGGCTGTTTTTTGACATACAAGCAAAAATGGAAGTGCAGTGTCACTCAGTCCAGAGCTTTATTACAGTGTATACTGCAGGAAGGAATAAAAGATTAAATCTAAAGGAAAGCAGAGTCTGTAATAGTGAGGAAAATGTAATTTACTTCCATACATACTGCACTTAGTTGCAAGCTTAAATAGTATAAGCAATAGCAGACTTTAGCTCAAACTGGGTTACTGATACCAACAATTATGCAAAATAAGGGTGAGTTCTTTGCACTCTTGATTGGTTACGCCCGGGTACATAAACCCAGACAAAGCTCTTGTTGGCCAAGCTCTGATCCCTAACCACCACTTTCCCCCGCTCATTTCCATTGCCCTTGATCTACCCCACACAAAAAGAGCAGTAGTGGACCGCCCACAGCAAATATCCACAGTAATATTAATCTGACATAAAGGGATGTCATTGAGTCTCCACAGCCATGACAGTAGCAGAGGAGGAACCCACTGGAAACCAGTGGCATGCATAAGTCCTGCACAGCAACCCTCTTATCACGCTGTGCTTGTGCATGTGTGAATGTTGCACCACATTAATGTCTACAGTTATTTGGAGATTGGGGTATACTCTGCATTCTCTCTAGTATTATGGATTTATTTACTTTGATTATAATGTTTAGCAGTGTTTGGCATTAAATCTTGCAGTCTGAATCATTTTCAGCTCTGCAAGCCTCACACACACACACACACACACACACACACACACACACACACACACACACACACACACACGCTGGTATCTCATACTGAAGCGACTAAACGCTGTAGCTAGGATGTTAATGACCTGCATTATTTTCTGTGCTTTTCATCCCCGTTTAGTCACCATTTGAAAGAACTATCATAAACCCATGAAGCCAAGGTCATTATACTGCTTAACGCACACCTACACATCACTGCAGTATTTTTCCCTTGAAGCCTGTGCATTAGGAAGACCAAATAGCAACATACATAGGTGCAATAAGTATGCAGAAAAGATCCCTTATTACCTTCTGCAGACAATAAATGACACAGTATCATTTAAAATAAACACACACATACACAAACATTTTGTAGAGCCTATGAATCCCTTTATCAACTCATTAGCAGCTTAATGTATCAGTTAGGGGTTAGGTGTTGACCTAATTATGGTGTGTAGAGCAAGCATGCACAGACTAAACTGCCCTAGCTGCTATACATAAAGATGCATTTATATTCATTCCTTGAAATTTTAAGATTACATTATCCCTCGACTTGAATAGAAACCAAGGAGTCATGCTAAGGTTGGATTTTAAAGAAAGACAACAGGGAGAAGCTGGTTACATCACTTAGAATATCAAATGCATGTGCACAAGGCATATTTTTATAAAACTCTTCAGTTTGAAAGAAAATATTTATATAAAGTTACATTTGTTACGCCTACAGTACCAGACAAACGTTTGGACATAATTTCTCATTCAAGTGAGTGTCCAAACTTTAGACTGGTACTATATATGTAGAAAATAGAGGATCATTTAATATAATTAGCTTGCACCTGCTTTCTCATATTAATAGATTTTATAACTTTTTTGACTGAGTTGAACTTTCAAGTTCTCAAATTTTCTTTTAAAAGCCAGAACCTGTTAGAAAGTTCTGTCATGGCTTAATTTTTATATTTTGTCCTTTTGCTTTTGTGGTTATTGCTTTTTGTAGAATAGTTCAGTGCCTTAACATTAGTGATATGAAGGCTACTTTTGAGAGATAAAACCTTCCATGGAAGCCGTTAAAAGGAGTCGTTAAAAACTTTAAAAAAAGGAGTCGTGATTTACAAAAGAACTCAAGCTAAACAGACACATGCACTGTGAATGGCAGTTATGACAAAGACTGTCTGGCTTTGAGAAGATGACTGAATGTTTTAAATCAAGCACATTGTTCTCAGCTTAAATGGGAGACACATTAAATATGTTGCCTCTGGCTTTGAATGATGGTTTTCAAGACTGCTATCTTCCATATAGCTGTAATGAATGGCCTGTGTATGTTTAGAGTGAAAATTACATTTTTTAAGTCATAAGCGTCTTCGGAAATCTCTTTATGATCTTTGACATTAAAATATAATCTATATCATTATGTATAACTCCTGTTTTGTAGGGCTTGACACCAGAAGACAAATACTACTAGTTTTACAAGTTTAGATGCTATACCCAATAATGTTTTTTCACAGTCCTGTGTGAAGATGTTGCAATAATTTGTTTTAACAAGTTTGAAATGGTTCTTTTTAAGGTGGAAAAGAGGCTTACTCTTTAAAAAGAACCAACCAACCTCTTGTTTGATTGTTGATTAATTTTCCAATATTTTAGTAATAGCACATGTGCAATGTGTTCATTTTTATTTTGTCACAGTGGAGGCCAGAGACTTTTAAAACTTTTAATTAAAGAACTTTTTCTTAAACTGAACACACACACACACACACACACACACACACACATCCAGCATTTTCGAAATACAACGTGGAGCTCAGTCAAAACCGTGGCAGCCGAAGTTTAAACGGCCAACACATGCCTCAGGCTTTATGCTGTGTCTTTAAACACTCATTTCCCATTATGCCTCTCACTGGCCGCCATCTATTAGTTTCCTAAGAAGTAAATGGGGGTCAAGAGCTATTGTCAGCAGATGAAAATTCTCCAAGTGTGCATTTGGAGGACTTTTAAATCTTTTAACCACAAAGCTGTATTCCAACAAGTGAAAAGCAAGACCCTTATGAACAATTATAGTTATGAAGGTCAGTGAGACAATAGTTCTCCATCGGTGACCGACAGAACTCTGCTATCAAATACAGCATGTGTGTGTCCCAGTCTGTGTTGTGTGTTATGTGCTGGCGTGCAGAAAACCTCCTTAGTCATTTTTTTGTGACTCAGCCCTCTTCCATCTGACAGCTTAATATTAAAAACCCTTCATCCTGCAGCAACACACTCTGAGTTATGGCTTCTGGCCCGTGTGTGTGTGTGTGATTGTGTGTTAAAACCTGCTTCGTCATGATGTTTTCGGCTTAGCGTGAATCATAATGAATGGCTGTCATTCCTAAACCAAGTCTTCCTCACATAGCGTTTGTGTGGGTGGGCGGCTATGAATGTATCTTTTCTTTTATAGGCTTATGTTGTGCATTAGTGGGCGTGTATGTGTGTGTGTGTGTGCTGTTGTTTCATTGTGTTCTTGTTTGCGTTTCACTGCTCGTTTGTTTCCTTTTATGTGCGGGTACACAAACACACATGAACAGGTGTGTGTGTGTGTGTGTGTGTGTGTGTGTGTGAGTGTGAGTGTGAGTGTGAGTGTGAGTGTGTGTGTGTGTGTGTGTGTGTGTGTGTGTGTGTGTGTGTGTGTGTGTGTATGAGGTGACAAGCTGTCAAGTAACAATGGCTGTCAGTCCACTGATGATGGACAGAAAGGCTGAAGTTTTCCATTCAGCTTGGTCCTCTAAAACACTGGTTCCAACATGTTCCTTATGACTGCATCATCAGACTCATACATCCATTCACTGCCAAGCACCAGGACACTCTTATACACAAAAAGTACACACTGAAACAAACACACGTTGACTCTAGAACTGGACAGTGAATCAGTATAATATCAATAATTATGATGTAAGATTCAGTATAGTCTGGGATTTAGTTATCAGGATTTTGTATGTCTTAAATGTTTGTCTCTTTCAGGTCTTTAAACCTGCATTAAATAATGAACTCAACAGTATCGTACCAGTTAGCTAACAGCTGGTTATTTACACACCCACCAATTATAGAACAACATCTTAATTCATTTGGGATCGTGTTTCTGACCACATAATGGATGTAAGTCCAATATTTACTCTCCTGCAGCTGTTTTTGTGCTGGTGGTGAACACCACTATGTTCACCAGCTTGTCACTAGTTGTGCCTATTTGCTGTCTGGTGCAGAGCAGGTAGTGAACAGGGTTGTTTTTAGGTGAGGTTTGGGTTGGGTTTTTTTTTACAGCTTTTGCTATAGAAACAGCTAACCCTAACCCTAACCCTACTGCAGCCGAAACAATGCTATGAGATCAGTAATAGTGAACTAACAGTAAAGTTGTAGGCAATGAACTGAGACTCACTATAAAGCTCTGTAAAGCTGAGAAAAGCTGCATAGCCAGGTGATAATCCTCTGCCGGTTCGTCAATATGAGCTACACCTCTCATATTACACATTGTCATTATTATTAAAAAAAAAAAATACTGATCCTGAATTCTGAACATTTCACACCTGGTTGATTTGGCAACAGCTGTGTTTACAGGTAGTAACTGTATCTGTTCACCTAACATCACCCAAACAAACAGCTGGATGAGAGGATTCATTGGCTCACATTGTTTCTAGTTTGTTTTCTAAAAAAATACAGTCAAAAGTCTTTTCCGCAATCTGCATGCAATTTGAATCCCAGTAGAACATTGAATGGAAAAGAATAATACATATAGTGTCAGAAATTAACTTTGATATAATTAAAATGTAAAGAAAGGATGTAAAGCTATAATAAGTAAATTCACATTAAATCCTCTTGTTTTATCACAATAGTTTCATTAATTACAGTATAGCATTACATACTGATATCAATACATTTATTTTAAAATATCAATATATTTTGTCAGACTTATTATTATCGCCAAAGATAAATTCTCTACACACACATGGCACACACACAAACGCACACAAACACACACATACTGTACATACACGCTGTTCCAAACAAAGTGAAGCAGTCTTTTTAAAATGTCATCAGGATGGTAAAGGACCTTCAAATGACCCACCAGATGGGGTTTCATTCTCCCAGCACTGCACAAAGACACACACACACAAACACACATACACACATATACAGACAAACGCAACATTTCAAGGCACTAGCACCTGCGAACGCCCACATAAACACACAAACCGGCGCAACATGAGACGCGAAGACACACACGTGCACAAATCCAACACAGGCAGGTGCTGAGTTTGATAAAAGACAAACATGTGAACACAGATGGATTTTGGCGGCAAAGTCTCTCAGCGAGCCGAAGCAATTGAAAAATCTTAATTAAAAGTAAACTTTGGGCAAGATTAGAAAGCTTGCCCTCACTGTTAATGAGTGCACGCTTTTTCACGAAATGTAAGCCTTCACAAACACATCGACATGCAAATGAGACAGTTCTTAATGAGAACTACAACCACATGTTCTATGTCTTAGTTACACAGTGAAACATGGAGAATGACCAGTAAAACTTAGTGATGTAGTATTTTGACAGTGTTAAGTCAAAGAGCATTTTGACTAGCATATAGCCTAATTGGATGGAGGCTCAATCTCTAACTCCACATGTGAAAATGTCCTCAGGCACCTTGCATGGTAGCTTGCCACCATCAATATTTTAGTGTATGAATGGATGAGTGGATAAAATCTCTAATATAGATGCTGCCATTTAAAGCATTTCATGGGCACTGTTCTGTAACTGCCCCTGACCTTTGACCTAAATATGAAGGTATTGATGAAAATAGATGCAGACATACTACTGGCCCCTTTTGCTACAAGAGGAAGATGAAGCACATACCTATATTTACTTTATTAGTAAATACTCTATTCTATTGATATTCCTTGCATTCAACTTTTAGGTGAGGTTTTATGCTGTGATGTGCAGTTCAAACACTCAACAGAAAAGTAAGATCCCGGTCTTTAAAAGTGAAAGAGCTAGGCAAAAAAACAGTTTCAAATAAATCAGAAACAATAAATCTAACAATATGTTGACAGCACTGCCTTTTAAAGTTTTTTTTCTCTGCTGCTGAGATGAAGCACTGGTGCATACGCCTTCAGCAGTGTGCACAGCCTGAGATTTCAGTATTCAGGAAGCATTCTAAATACTGGAAAAGATTGTTTTCAAAGGAGGATAAAGCAGTGTACTTTATCATGTAGTCAAACAGATAGATGTGTCTGACAAACTTGGTTCCATGAGGTCTTACCCAGTGTTCCTGCCAGAGTCAGACATCTTTACTGTAAGATCTTTCCTTTTCCTTTTTTTTTTTCGAGATGCAAACACGCACCCTGACCTTCTCTGATTCCTTTCACATCTTTTTTTTCCTGCTTAGGGTTCTCTATCTGCCTAGTGTTTTTGTCTCATTCTTGCAGGAATCCAGTCTAAAGAAATTAATCTATTCTTCCTTTATCTCTCTGTCTTGCTTCTTTCTTTATATCCCCTTTTCACACACATTCTCTCTCCCTCTCTCCCTCTCTTCTTCCTCTGCTTCCTCCTTTCTACATACCACCGTCACCTGTCTTTGGCCTCTCCGACCCCCGCAACCTCCCCCCTCCCCCATCCATCTCCTTTCTCCTTACACTATCTCTCTCTCTCTCTCTCTCCCCCATCTGATTTCCTCTCTCTCTCTCTCTCTCTCCTTTGCTCCAGCTCCAGCAGTGCAGTGTGGCAGCGGGAGGGAAAACTGCTGTTTTATGGTTTTATTTACGGATCTGTAGATTTCTGACGCTGTGCACATCACACAGAGGGGCAGTGGGGGTATGAAGAGCAACCTGACGTGAACTTCTGCTCGTACCGGTGAAGCTGCAGACTCACAAGTAGGCAGAGGAGAGGAGTGCTTGCATGCATGCACACCAGCCCCCCCCCCCAAAAAAAAAGTATTAGCTACAACAACCTGTGTAAAAAGACCATGAAAACACTTTTACTCAAGTATTCATGACAGGATATCGATTTGAACAAACACATCAGACGTATCAGTTCATCCTTCTCAAACCCCTCCATCAAGCAAAACACAAGAACATTGACTTCTCCCCCACAATCACCCTCCGATATCAAAATATATAATTTGCTGCTGTGTGTGGTTGCACTTTTGTCTCAGAAACGAGTTTTCTTATCTGAAGGTCAACTTAAACCAGAACAATGTTTGTCACCTCACAGTCTTATACAAACCCCAGCAGCGCCATCATAAACATTTAATAGAAGCGGCTATCGTTGCGCAGCAGATGGTGCTAACAGTGCTAGCTCATGCCTTGGCTCATGTCATGGCCAATAAATAGCTTTAACTATAAGGAGGATGTCAGGTGGAGAGAAGGACACAAGCTGTATTGAAGTCACAAGCTGATATCATATGCACAGTGCACAGTTTCTTCAATCGTAGCACTCCGCTATAATGTTTGTTAGCTAATTTTATTGGTAGTTGTTGTTTATTGCCATTGCAAAAAAAGTGGAATTATTTGTACATTTTATATAAATTCAGTTGAGGTTTATTTTTTATTTTTTATTTTTTTGTCATGGTGTGTTTTTGTATCGGTCACACTCAAAAGGATTTGATTCAACTGTACAAACAAAACTCCCAAGAGGCTCTTGTGCAATTTTGCATCTGAATGATTCAACCAGCAGAAAGTTGTCCAGAGAAAGGAGGAAACACACATCAGGATTTTCTTTGTGCCCGTAGCTGAATAATGTGAAGCGTGCATTAACTTAAACCTTTGCTTCATCCGTCTCCAAACCGCAGACAACTGTGAGCTTACAATTTATTCATTTCATGCTTCTGAAAGATAAATAGTTCTTTCTAATGAAAAGAGTGTATTCTCAAGGATGGTGTGGTGGATTTAAGATGAAACAGGCCTTAGATCAGACTGGACCCTATTAAATATGTCTGTTATTAGTTTTTCCAGCTTCTCTTTAAACAAGTACAGATTCTTTACAGTCTAGTTATTATTATTATTCATACACACAGTGTCTCTCTCTCTGAAGGTAGCGAGAGAGCTGCAGACTTTGTGTGAAACGCAGCCGTACGTTCACCTCATTTTAGTAATTGGACAGCTCAGTATTGAACAAACATGATTTATAGAAAATGATTTTCGCTCCCGAACTGTGAAATGTGATGAAATTTGATAGCACACTGGTCTAAAGGAGTAGAGCATCTAACCCCCTGACTGAATGAGTTCAATTTGCCTCTGGATGACAAGTTGTGTTAAAAGGGGACACGCGTTCCTCGCTTAATGCATTCAGATATGATGGGAGAAGAAAATAATCTGTTTCAATTTGCACTGGGAACACGCTGACCAGCTAGATGATATTTTAAAGGTGCAATGGGTAACGTTTTTCTGTCAATTAACAATGACATCCTCAAGTATGAATGATCAGTAAAGTGATCATCTATAAACAGGATCATTAATGGTAAGAGGAGCAGCTTTTTCATCCAGTCCAGGATGATGGTGGAAAGAAACATGTTTTCAGCCTGTACTGTAAAGAAAATTAAAACAAATGTGCACACATTCAAACCATTTGTGTACATTGGCTTTATATAGAGACTGCCAGTTGCCCTGCCTGCGGTCCTGTTTGTGATTGCAGTGTACTGATGCATTACGGATAATTTGACACTAATTTTTTAACGTTTAAAAATGCTTTTTCACATGTTTTCTACAAAAAAACAACAACATCGAGAGACTAAAATAGAGCAGCAACAGTCCTCTCTCCCTTTTAAAAATGGCCCCAAACACCTATAATTCCTCTACCTCTCTACCTGCCCACTCAGTGCTAGTGTCTGTGAGTCTCTCCCCTCCTCGCCCACCCTCTCTCTCCTGGGTAATTTGTTGTGTAAATACGGTCTACTTACAGCTGACGGGCCCTTTCGGCTGTGGCGCTGGAAATGCAATTACAGGCAGCAAACATCTCCATTGTTATCACTGGAGGGTGCAGCGTTCATTTCGGTCCCCTCTGCAATGGGGGCCGTTATTGATCGGTATCAGCTTTGAGGAGGGGATTACTAATGAAGCCATCTGAAAGCCTTTTGTGCTTGGTAAAGAGTTTACACGCATGTGTTTCTCTGCGTGTGTGTGTGTGTGTGTGTGTGTGTGTGTCGGTGTGTGTGTCGGTGTGTGTGTGTATATAAAGAACTGACACATAATGTGTGTAAATAAATGTATGTGCCATCCTGTTGAGCAGGACTCTCAATGTTTCTTATTGTAGTACTCTGCTGCCTCTAATGTTAGCTCTGATCATTACATTTACTACTGCTTTATTTCACCCCTGGCTACATCCTTTCTTTTACTTTCCTTTCTCACATTAATATCACATTGTAATGAAGGATAAATCCTATAATAATTTAATAATTTAATAATAGGGTGTTTGCAGGCTGGTGCAGTATATTTGTGTTCTGCTGGTGAACTGATGTCCTCTTAGAAACTAGTTGCAACTATTACATTATGCTTTCTAATCATACTGTAAAATGTTGTTATTAATAAGTAATGGGAATCCTAATCCAAACATAACAAGACTTCTGATATAAAATTCTCACATTTTTGGTTAATGAGAATCAACACAGAAGTTATTGTTTATGTTCATATGAACACATGAGGACATGTTGATGTTCCCAAAGAAAGCAATAAAAGTTCATGCACCCACTCACACACATCACAAAATACTACAACATCTGCATTGACTTCTCTCTACTCTCAGATGACCCTCTTGGCTCTGCTGGTATAAACAGAGACAACTTCAGGCCAGCACTTAAACACAGCCAGACCTTATTCTCATACACCCAAAAGCATTGTGACTCTAGCTGTGCTCACTCAGTTATTAAGCACCATAACTTCACATACAACTTATTTTCTTTGCCTGTTGTGAGACAGGCTGGTCTAATACCAAGCTTGTTTGGCAGTCTTTGAAGCAGAATAGGCTCTTTTTGTCCCTGTTTGATGTGCGTGCAGGCGCCTGTGGACAAATGATTTGCTTCATTCTCTCCTGTCTTTGTTCCTTTGTGTTCATTTTTGCCTTAGCTTGAAGTGATTGCACCAAAACTGCTTTTGCATATTCATAAAATTCTTATTTTCTAATGCGCCTCATGTTTTGTCTCTTCTAGAGGATGTTGAAACAATGCAATTATCAAGTGTTGGGTCGGGTTAATAGTATGCAATATTCTGATGTTTGAGGCGTAGCATTTGCTAAATCAGGTTGTATGATTAATTAGTCTCTTTATTCTTCACAAGAGAATAGATGTTTCAGCTTTATGTCTTTAGAATGTTCCATTATTTGCACACTGGCACACTGAAAACGAGAGATGGAACACTTTTATAAAACTGACAGACCTACAATTCATGTCTGACTGCAGAGTGCTACATTTTTCTTTTATCAAAATTTACAAAGCCGACGAAATACCTTGGACTAATAGAAGATATTTTGCACTAACAATGCACCACGGTTGCCTTGACACCTAATTTTCTGAGGCTGGAGGAAAATTCCCTTTAAACAGTTCCAAACTTGAAACGTAATGATTAATATAGACCTTTGCTAAAGTAATGCTTTTGAGAAGAGGTTCCAGTCACGTTTTGAAAATGTACTCTTACTTATCAGACGTAAAACATCCACCTTTATGTAGTTTTTTCTTACATATAGATGTTATAGATTTAAAACATACATGTTTTGTACACAGATAATATTACTTAATAAGAGATTAGAGTGGACTTTCAGAGGATGAGGAGAACAAACCCCAGCCCAGTGTCCATTGGTGATGAGGCTGGGGAGAGAGTCTCCAATTTCACAATACAGACAACCACTCATGGTTCATCCAAACTTCCACTGTCTTTGGGAAGGCTCAACAGTGCCTCTTAAGCAAGAAGAAGAAGAAGTTGAAGAGAGCTAGTTTGCAATAGCCTTCGGGTCAACTTCCACAGATGCACCGCAGAGAGCATCTTAACATACTGCATCACAGTGTGGCTTGCCAGCTCCACCAAGAAACACCAGAAGGTTCTGCAAAGGGTCATTAAGACAGTCCAGAGTATTATTGGGACTCAGTTTGCAGACTATTGGGGACATTTACCAGGCCCGGTGCAGTGTGTCAGGTAAGAGGGTGTCTCTTACCTGACACACCATGCCCACCACCTCTTACAGCCAACACCATCTAATCTAATCTTAGTACTCTACACAGTAGCCTTAACACTGTAAGGCTTTTACTGTTTTTGTAAGTGTAAAGCAACTCTTTCAAGTTACCAAGCCAGTCTTCGACTCACTTTCAAACTCTGTTCAAAGCCCGCTGACACCAAACTGGCAGACGGGATAATTAGATCAGAATGGCTGAAAAAATCAAGTCAGGCCTAATAACAGCCACTGCTTTAGACTTTAGAAACAATAAGAAAACAAGCTGCGGTGCATCTGGGTTTAATAAGTTGTTGAGACACAAACATGTGAAAGCCTTTCAAAAGAACAACCACCCTCACTTGAAAATGTGAACACAATTAAAACCAAATTTGGTGTATTTTCTGACCTGGTCAGAAAATACATTAGAAATGTTTTAGTGTTTAATTTGCTGCAGATGGTAAGATCATACAGTCGTCACAGATAAAACATGAATTCATATGGTTGCAACAGAAAGGTTTGCCCTTTTCACATTAGACACGATGCAACAGCTCCACTCCCAGGGAGCTTGTCAGCTCAGCTTGTTCAGAACAAATGATGCGTGAATAAATGCAACTATGAATGTGGAAAACGGCACGTAAAAATTCATATTTCTACTAATGATTTGTAATTTTATTTAAAGGTTCAGTATTTTTGCATAACTAAATCCCTCGCTAAAACAGTTTTGAAGTTTCTAGGTTAACTTAAAGCTTTGAAGGTTCTTTCAACTGCAGCCCCTTCAGTTCAATCTAAATCACAGACAGTAGAAGTGGATGCTTCCATTTCCAGATATTGCTGAGCTTCCTGGTTTGACCACTTGAGGTCAGTGTTGGCCAGTTGTTCTACAGGTCTGAATGAATCCATGTTTTGTTCAAGATTTGAAATATCCAGGTTGTTATATGCAGCTTTATTAAAGTTAACATTGAATGCCTTGTTAACAAGGGTACCGTTTTCGGCTGATCGTGTCTCATTGTGTGGACATAGGCACAGAGAATAACATTTTCCCTCCTGACATTTATCCATGTTTTACCATTTCATCTATGATCATCACATCCTAATTATCCTAAAAGTGTATCTGCTCTTTTTTTGTTGGCCACTCTCACTAGTCACTACTAGTCATTATAACGGATTCCAAATAAAAACCCTTGTGTGGCTCGTACACGTCAGTGGTCACCTTTCCTGTTATTAGTGGCTGAAGGATTCGCTTTGAGAGGATTTCTTAGCACTTCAGTAACCACAAAGTGGGAGTAAGCTCAGTGGCCTTAGCATAATAGCCTTTGTGTGTGTGTGTGTGATTTGGCTCTGAACCTTTTGTGGCCTTACTGGGTCCAAATTTCTGTGCTCTGACACAAAGAAGTCATGTGGACCACCTCGTCTCAGCTACACAGGGACACAAACTCCTCGAGACCACATTCTCTCTAACAAAGCTTAAAGCTTTGACACACAGTTGGTGCCAAAGGCCATGTGCATGTGCAATATAACTAATCACATTAGAAACTAATTACCTAACTTGGCTCATTAAATCATTTAACTATCAAAGTAATGAGTAATGTGGTGTTACATTATCACCCAGCAGGCAGTCATCACTACCACATTAACAGCTATTATGTTTCTGTCTTCTTTGTCCAGGTAACCAGGTCTTGCAGTTTGGGAAGCTGGTGAGCACTTCCAACACCTACGAGCCAGTAACTCCTGGAAAACCCAGAAAGCCTGTAACTGTGACCACAGACCAGCCTCTGCTTTGGAGCATGGGCATCCTGAAGGATGGTGAATGAGATAGAAGAGATCATCCTTCCCAGTCAATATTTGACTTATAACACGTTATGCTGTGAAACTCCCTTCAAAAATTATCACAATCATAACTTAGTAAGCACTAGTGCATATTTCAAAACTAACCAAAGAACCTTTTCCATCTGATTACATGGTTCAACCTAGTCAAGGACGTCTATCTTTACTGTATTAGTAAAAAGTAACAGTAAACTTTATACCCAGCAGGTTCTTCATTTTCAGTGTTAAACCCTGCTAATTAATATGCACCTCATACAGACCAGAGGAAACCAGGCCTTACTTCATTCTAACGTGTTTGTATTTCATGAAAATGACACTTAATATAAGGAAACAATTTGAGTAAGGAGTTATCACTATACCTTCACACAAATCATCTTGTGAGCTATCATGTTTTCCTTTCAATATGCTGAGGTGCCTGCATATCATAACCTATGTGCCTATTACAGTGTTCCCTCTCAATCTATTCTATTCATTTGAATGGAAAACAGACTACAGCCAGTTTAAAACTATTTGTGCCTTTAAATGAAGGTTAAATATCATACCTTTACAAGCCAACCATTGCAAACATTTTATGGAACCAAGGGTCATTGAATAGATAGGACAAATCATTCTGTGGGTTTCCATCGTTTTATTTACACAGCGAAATATCAATGTTGTGCACAGAATGTAAAAAATGCCATCCCTCAAATCCCCTTTCACACCAGCCCAATAACACTTTGCACCAGTCTCCTGTCCCCGGGTTTTGTAGTAGTTTGTAGTTTGATGAGAATTTAACCACCACTGGAAGAAAAAGAGAAGGACAGTGTTAGTGTTACATTTTGCATCATACCATTATTTCATTGGAAAAACAGACACTCCAAATGATTTTTGCAATTCTGAATAATCTGTACGCATGAAATTTTAATGTTATCTCTTACTCAGCACACAAATAAAACCATGAATGTTACCAGTGTGTTTGCCCTGCAGATTACTCTATCATTGTATTAATGAATACTGTAAAATGTGCCAAACATTCATAATAACTGTCTTTGTTTTGTGAAGTTTCATTTAAGTAATAAAATGAACAATGTATTGTGCAAAAGATAAACTTGACATAAATATAATCATTAAATTGCTTAATTTTTGATTATCACTGCTTGTAATTTGGTCAATAAGAGTCGGGTTTTCAGTGGCAACTATACTGCCCTAAAAAACACTAACTGCAGTTACTACAATTTAGATCAAAACTGAGTTATGACTGAAAATAAGCTTACATGTCTGTTTTATCTTGTTACAAGTTTTCTAAGTTCAGTCTTGCTCTATTTTAGAGAAAACAATGTAAAAATTGCAGGACCTACAAAATTCAACCAAAAACTAAAACTGCACTAAAAGTGTATTTACTGCACACTGCCTGGGTTACAGCCATCCAAGCTGCGCCAGTGACTGTAAATCCTGTATTCGAGCTGATTTTAGGACAATCAAGGGGAACTTCATTTATGTATTGTCAGCTAACTCAATCATAGTACTAATAGTTTGGTTATCGCTGTGCTAGTGCCAGATAGCTAGATAGGACAAGTGAGTACACAGATATTAGTTTACAGATTTACAGCCCCCTCCCCTGTCACACTCTCTTGTTTATTTTAGGGGTTACAGGGAGCAGGTAGTACAACCCTAATCAAGTGTAACATTTCACACTATTTAACAATGTCGTTAACAAGTCATAATTTATATAACTTCAGCTTATTACAGCAAGCATAACAATTTAAAAGTGTATTCACCTCGTTGATTGATAGAATTCAATTCTATTAAGACATTAACTTTATTATATTCTATAAAAGTATATATCCAATTCTAAAAATAGGTTCACATAAATGTTACAATTAAAATACATTTATCGAGTCGTTGTTATAGGCTGAACCTCACAAACCAATACCTGAGGACTCTTAACTACTTCCACTTTTTAACTTGCAAACACTAAAATATAGATTAGATTAAGACTCTCTCAGGAGGAGACACTCAGATTGTAACTACTGCACTCTGCCTTTGCATTACTTTAAACACATAGGTAGTGTAAAGGCAAAGTCCAATATCTGCATTTCTGGGGTCATAGGTCACAAATAATTGGTCGTGGATTTTACCTATGAAAATATCTAAATGAATACATATTTAATAAGCACATGATCACTTTTCTATCGAACACATTTAGTTTTGAACTTTGTAGCCATTTTTCTACATTTCATTTTTCTACATTTCATTGTTAGCGTAGTTTCTGCAGTTTGCCTTTCTACAGTAGTGTAAACAATAGAGATTCTGTACTTTGTGGTCTGCATGTAACAGTAAGAGGTTTAACAATATACAAAAGTTATGGTTTGAAAATGCTGCCTTTATGGAGTTACACTTAAGTTGGTTTTCTTATTGAAAATAAAACGGTGTGATTCTGGATACTTGTTCAGATGGTTTTTAAACTATTCATTTTTCATATTTTACAATACATTGATTTTTTTAAAGTGGTGTGTAAAACATTGATGAATAATCTTGCCACATTGCTGCACAAATGGACAGACATAAAATGTATTCCAGTGAATTTCCAATTCAGTTGTTGTGTATCTGTGCAGTCAATTTGTACAGACATTTACCCACTACCAGAAAAGGGGAGGGGGAGGGGTAGGGTAATTAATCAACTAATCAAATTAGTCAATTAGTATATCAAACAATTAGGAAAACGCTCTCTGAGGAATCACCACCAATATCAGTGAGATGTTGGGAGTAAACTGTTAAGATGGTAGCCTTCCCAGACAGACAGCGATCTAATCAAGACAACCCCCCCCCCCACCCCCTCCTACCCCTTCTTAGGGCCACCTCTCCACTGTTTCTCTTTAACACATCATCAGTAACAATACGAACATCAGACAGCAACTGTAAGATACAATTCACCACGTAAACATCGTGTGTTGTACTTCTGCTACTTACACAATGATGTTGTTGATGGGGATGTGGATGAGTTTGACGAAGAAACCGATGAAACCCATAATGGCAAATCCAATCGCTGTGGCCATTGCAATCTTCTGAAATTCTGAAAGGGGTAAAAACAATCGATATTAAAATATAACAAATCAAATCACACTTCATGAAGACAGATATTGATGTTCTTTCGATCCCAGATGTTTTAACCGAGAGGCTTAGACTTGACAGTGGGTGGTTAGATTGAACTGAATTACAACCGAGACCGGGCCAAAGTATGAGCTTACCTTTTCTGTCGGGTTTTGTGCATCTTTTTACGAGTCTTATTGAGTCTTTGACGAACTGCCGACTCGGCTCAACAAACTGCATTACCTGATCCATGGTGTTTAGGCTGTAAACAAGAAGAAAACACAAAGTCAGTGTTAAGCTCAAGCTTGGACTGCTCAGTGCTGACGTGGGGCTTGTTTGACTCACACAACGTTATAATCGCAAATAAACAGTTCATTTTCTCTTTTCCCCAGCAAATATTTACCAGCACATACAAAAAAGAAACGCGCTTTTATCATTTAAAATCATTTGAAGTTGGTTTTGATAGCAGCTCTTTCTTTGCTAATTGCTATCGTAAGAAAAGCTATCTGTCAGGTCGACGTGAAGTTAGGGTTAGCTGGAAAACCAACCAACAAAACCAATAAAAGGCAACGTCTCACATCAGTTTGTGAGCTAAAGTTTTCTTTAAAAACTACAGTGATATTTAAATGAATGGCACTTACCTAGGCTGAGGTCGTGTTAGACGAAGAGACAGTCAGAGGAGTGAAGGCCACGTAGATCTGAGGAGCTTGTTAATGGAGAAGAGCTGACGTATACTTTAACAGCGCATGCGTAGAGCCTCTGTCTCTTGTTTGTTTGAGCATGAATGATTGTCCACACTGCCATCTACAGGCTGGGAGGTTACTAACACATACAGACTTCTTCGTATGATTTAACTATTTTTTTTCTCTGTTCTGGACACAGGAGTTGTCCACTTAAAAAGCAACATTTATTGCTCTTTATCCCACCCAATGATGAATTAAGAAGAAGAATAAATGTCGCCTATGTATTATTTCACACAGCAACGAATTTTCCAATACCCAAATCCTTGAATTCTATAAGAATATTTTGCATAATGAATAGAAAAATATTTCACCATTAGTTTGTACTATCAAAATACCTTCTCTCTACAAATTGAGATGCACAAGTGTATTAAATAGGCTCTTATCAAAGTAAAAAATGTAGAGGACCATGCCCTGTTTCTATGAAGGTCTCATAGCATCTCAATGCTTAATAAATTCCATTTTGATGTGTATTCCGTGAATATACATAAGTATACAACATTTACATTTATATTATATTACATGTAAGTTAGCCAATACAACTGTGCAGAGTATATGATAATATTATATGCAATGAAGCAATATTTTTATTGTCACTTAATTAGTTGTTATGTCAGAAATTTAAAATCTGCCTCTCAAAATAGTGTACATTTCTGTTAACAAGAGACTGATGATGACTGGGGTAGTTATTTGTGATCAATTAGGCCTGATTCCTTATACCACACTGCGAGGGAGCACTGGTCACAGTCCTGTAGAAACTCCACTTGCTTGTGCTACATTCCTTTGGTTTTAAATACACCCTCATGTGATTTAGCTTAAGACATGTTTTTAAAAAGATAATTTCTCTTCATCTTTGTTCCTCAAGAAAAAAAACCTCCAAAGTGCCACATGAAGACAAAAAAGTTCATGTGCTGCAGTCCACTGCATTGTTGTTTACTGTCCATTAATGAGCCGTCCATCAATTAAACCAGTGAATAAAACATAACCGTGCTATACACACAGAGAGCAGGTCTCAAACATCCTTTTTTTACTTGGTCTTTTTAAAAAACTTTTGTGACTTTAATAACATGCACATATGGATCAAGTCGCATTACAATTCAGTCATCTGTTTGGATTCCATTCCAGTCACATGCTACTGCATCTGGAAATGTCAACCCATGAGTATGGAAAATGCTAACATGGCATAAATATACTCAGAATCCCCATACTACTGTATATGTAGTAGCAACAAAAAAACAGAACTTTGCTTTGTGACAGATTTAATGTTTACATTATGTACCAATTGTAGCTAGTATACAGTGGGGAAAATAACTAAGTGCATTTACTCAATTATTGTGCATAAGTACAAATATGAGGTACTTGTGGCCTACTTTACTTTACTTGGGTATTTTCATTTAATGCTACTTTATACTTCCACTCAGCTAACCTACATTTCGGAGGGAAGTATAGCACGTTCTAACAGCTTTAATTAATTTTCAAATGAAGATATGACACAATGGATGATATAACAAGCTTTTAAAATACAACACATTGTTAAAGATGAAACCAGTGGTTTCCAAGTTATTTAATTTCGATGTCTTACAAACAGCAGTGTGTAGTCTGGATCACATTTCAGATGTCTATGAAATGAAAACAGATTTATATGTTAGAATAAAACTATAGAATAGATCTACAGAATAGAACTTTGTTTTTTTTCTGTTGTCTCCTATCAATCATCTTACAACCCCTTAGATTTATCTTGTGACCCTTTGGAGGGACCCAACCCCTATGCTGGGAACCACTGGACTAAACTATCTACTTGTATAATTTAAACTAGCTCCACCTCCATCAGCTACAGCAGTAACATGTTGCTTACACACTGTTGCTTCAGTATTAATAATCTAATTATGTCCTATACAATAATACGTGAGTCAGAGGAACCAAACCACTACTTTTACAGCAATACTTTAACTACATTTTGCTGCTAATACTTATGTACTTTTACTTACGTAGCATTTTTCATGCAGAACTTTTACCTGCAATGGATTATTTCTACACTGCTCTTTCGGTATTTTTACCTAAGTAAAAGATCTGAGTATTTCTTCCACCACTGATGATATAGAAGATATGTCACATTAACACACAAAACTACAACATGCTGACACATTGTAACCATGTCACTTCAATAAAGCCACATAATCAGTGTTGTAAGTCTGAATCTTTTTTAGCTGAAATAGCAGACTGCATGTAAACTGCAATAAAAGCACAATAAGGATTTCATTTTTACTGATCAATATATGTACATTAAGATTTTCAGAGCACTATTCTAAAAGCAGAAATGTACCCACTGCCTATTAAGTATCACCAAAGTGTCTCAACTGACAATCACAATACTGTACATGTGCCATATTGTACAGTATTTCATGTAGTTATTACTCTATAAAGTACTTTTGGTGACACTTTTCTCGTCAATGCCAAAAACTATCCTTCTGTCACCCTTAAGCTAAACTAACAGCAGATATAAAGTAAGCCTTCCTTCTTAAGAGCAGTATATCAAGCTAACATCTGTAAAAGATTGACAATATCTACGCTCAAGATACAAAACCAACTCAACTAAGTATGCCCACTTCAGTTAGTGAAAATACAGTAAAAATACATTTCAAAATTGTTTTAACATTTTTCAAATTCTGCAAAATCTTCTTTCAGTTTGCCATGTGGGTTATGATTATACAATATTGTCTGAGAAATATAATTTGACTAAAATGTAAGATTTTATTTGATCATTTATAAAATAAGTGAGCTTCTGGTAGTGATCCAATGTCTTTTGGGCTATTCTGACATAAAATACTGTACATCTTTTCCACAACAGTAACATCAACCTTAATGCCTCTATGAAAGTGCTTAACAGTGCTGTTTGAATGATGATGTTTATACATACAGTAGCATATACTTTAATGTTCTTCCCTGTATAGTTCATTTGCAGCTATTCACTGCCAGGTGATGCCGAGCATGTTGCAGCTGACCTCCCACAGTTTCTGGGCCAAGTCGTCATTAGAAGCAGCCCTTGAGCACCTTGCGGGAGCGCAGTCACTGAACACACATAAGGACAGAAAATGGCCATTACACACTGTGTGTTGCATTGTGTGTGAGTGTTAAATAAGGATACAATTGTTAACCATGAACTACATACAGGACAGTATGACTTTTGTTTGTCAGCAGGTAGAAAATACAGAGCAGCATGAAACCAGCACACTGACAGCTTTTGTATAACCAGTTGGCTAAAATTTGGTTTGTACCTGAAGTACCCTCCACTCTGACTCTCCAGGCCAGGCTGTACAGCACAGTAGATGGTGGTCTGTGCTCCCTCCACCGTTGTTTTGGTGAAAACCCTGAAGATCTTCACTGCCACCTGAATACACTGGTGCTGGTGCCTCCACAGGTCAGACTGCACCACACCCGGGTGCAGAGAGAACACGCTCACCCCTGTACCTGCAACACGCATACAAGTATGTGGATAACCATGTGAACATATGAAAACAAGTTCCTATTGACATTTGCATATTCTGTGATTTTGCAGACAATTTACACAAAACAGTAGCAGTATCAGTGACTGAACATACACAATAACATTTGTATGTTTAAATGAGATAAGCCATATTAAACATAGCATTTGCATTTTACTTCCATTGCTACCTTTAATGTCTTATCTTGTTTGTTTCTGAGTTAAAATCATAATGGCTTCATAGTGGAAACTTCAGATCTAGAAAATCAACCAAGTGACTGCTGGGTTGTCATATTAAAGCTTTTTTCTTTCAGTTGTATTGAAAAAAATAACAATGAGCTAGTTTCCAGTGAAAATAAGATTCATATGTTATTGTTGTGTAACCTCGGAAAAAGAAAAAAACTATTAAACATGTGCAAACTCTTATGCATGTCTGTGTGTTAAGTCTTCTATGTTTATATATCATGGTTAAAAAGCAATTTTGTGAATCAACTTAAAACAAAAATCTGCAGTTACTTATTTTTTGTGACATGTATGTAAGCTTTTATTTCTTGAAATCTTGAACTTCTCACCTTGTAAGAGTTTTGCCAATGAGCGTGCAAAGAGGACGTTAGCCAGCTTGCTCTGTCCGTAGGCCTTCATGGTATCATAACTCCTTTCACTGTTGATGTCTTCCAGCTGTAGCCCAGTCCAGGTGTGGGCCACCGATGCCACGACAACGATACGGGACGGGACTGACTGCTTTATGAGGTCCAGCAGCAGGTAAGTCAACAGGAAGTGACCTGAGGAAAGATATTTCAAGGCTATTGTCTCACACTGCCCAAACAACTATCACACTTCATATAGTGAGGTGTCTACAACATCCTGTGAGCAATTTATACACTCCAGGAGGTGTGATATTACAATCTGGGGTGCAAGTCTAGAGTGCAAGAAGACATGATTGGCTGATTCACCCCCTGAGCACAAAATACTGTTATTAGTTGATACTTTTAGAGCCAAATTAATCCTCTGCTGGCATTTTTTTCCTATTAAATGTGAGAGGAGACATACTCTCATGTTTCCTACTACTAGCCAAAAACCAGAAACTCAAAAAATCCTACATCACCTAATTTGATTGTTATACTATTGTGTAGCTAATGACACACAGGTTTAAAGTTATTAAATCAGTCTGTGACAGCTTTTGAAGTGGTGTCTGTGTTTATTTGGAAATCCGACTTTCGCTTCTGATCTCTTGCCATGACCAGCTTTCTCACTCCATATGCAGAGTTGATAGTATGATAATATTATTGCATCTTCAGATTGTAGTGTACTTGTGACTTCATGTGATTCTGGAGTCACAAGTGTCTCTTTGTCATAGTCAGTGCACAGCAGCTCTTCCGATGACATTCATACTATCTACACACACACAGATGGGATTTGGCAAGCAGACTGAAGATTACTATTTGAAGTCAAACATAAAGAACATGTCACTCTCATGATGTCCTATGCGTATACAATTAGTGAAACAGCTTAATATCTTCGACTACTAGTTCTCACAAAACAATTCTCCTCTTTGCCAATCATTCAGCCTCAGCCTAGCTCTATGTGTCATCATAACTTGAAATAAACTGAAGCACTGGAAAGTATTTGACTGACCTCTGTGTAAAGTGTTTTGCTCTCTTTTGCTCTCCCACTATTGTTCTCTGTTTCCTGTTGATATAAGTTTATCCTCATCGAAAGTACATATTGTGCTTATGTATGTACATGTTAAGGAAGTCCGTGGCTGTACACATATGTATATGTGTGTGTGTGTGTGTGTGTGTGTGTGTGTGTGTGTGTGTGTGTGTGTGTGTGTGTGTGTGTGTGTGTGTGTGTGTGTGTGTGTGTGTGCGCACATATGTGTGTGGGTGACCATGCTCAGGCACAGCATGTTCTTGTATCTGTCTGCCTGTGACAAAAATACCACCGAGGAAAAGATCATTTGGAAGGATGCCATGGTCCAACACAGGGAAAACACTGACAGCTTGAAGAAAACACTAACTCTGGTTCATTTTTGCGGCTGATATGTTGGCAAGCTTCTGCACAGCTTGTTCATACCACAAAATATATCAAATAAAAGCTTATTTAATCGGATGATCCCTTCAATTACTGTGTAATCTTATTATAAAAACACTCAAAGATACAGTGTGACTGCCAACTGTTTATGTTACATTAATTACCAAGACTGTAAAATAAGTTCTAACAGTCTTGCTTGACAGTTTATTGAACAGTGAATGTGAACAACTTCGCAAAATGACTTACCCAAATGATTGACTCCTAACTGCATTTCAAATCCATCAGCAGTCTTGGAGTAGGGACACATCATGATGCCTGCATTGTTTATCAAGATATTTACTTGTTTCTCCTCTAGAAAGAACATCACAATATAATAAAGAGTTAGTAACAATATTTCCCAAAAACATTAACAGTACAGTACAGTAGTAAACATACAAGAGATGATATCCTCCCTCTCCGAATCTGCCCAGGATTAGCCTACATTAATCATCAAACACTAAAGTATTAAATCAGTTAGCTACCTTTGTTGATGATTTCAGCAAAGGCTCTAATGGACTTGGTATCAGACAGATCCAGCTTCCTTATAACCAAGTTCTCATTTCCTGTTTCTTCCAAAATGTCCGACCTGGCCTCCTCTGCCCTCTCCAAGTCCCTGCATGCCATGATGATACGCGCACCTGAGAACCAAAGGAGAAAGGTCATGATACTAGATTTCAAGTATAGCATCCACAGTAAAGGGTTAGTTACAAGTGTTTTTAATAGACTGGGGACGAAAGACATACTAAGAGTAAGTATACAGAAGATGGACAGCTAGAAATGTGAGCTCTCTTATTGGTTTAGTTGAGGCTTTAAAATTTGTCCTGCAAGTCAGTCATAATAAAAACACAGTCCAAAGATAGCAGATGCTTTTGCAGCTTTTACTTTATAAGCATATACACTCATATATTTAGGTGATCAGGTGATAAATCCAAGTTTATCAAAGTACAAAAGCTTTCCTCATTAGCAGGCATCCAGATGGTAATTAAAGTGGAAATACCTAAACCTCTCAATATACTTCTGAGTGTCCTCTAATGTTTTCTAAACTCACTCAGCATCTCATTTAGCCAACCACTCCACTCACATGAATACAAGACCTCCTTAACTCGCACATTCTCATTCGGCTGTGACGCAAATTACGATGTATTCTCCTTAATGAGACCAGAAAGGGGCTCTGAGGACACACATGCACTCACTCACTAACTAACTCACTCACTCAAAGACACACAAAAACATACACGCACACCCACACAAACTCACAAATAGACAACTGACAACCGCTCCCACCCCCACCAACTGAACACACACGCACACACACGCACACACACAAAATAGCAGCGGTGCCCAGCAATTATGGAAGAGGAGAGCCATTAATCAGTTGGAGCGTAGCGTCTGTATCCCATCACAGTGTCTTTGTTTCTCTGCGTGTGCTCCCATGTGGGAAAACCCAATTGTTCCCACATTTCCAGGGTAGCCAAGTTCACTCAATTAGATAAAACAGTAAACAAACTGTGAGAATGGAGAGTTATACTAAATCAAGTTGAAGATCATCCATCAGTTGACGACACAGTGTTATGCATGTATGAATAATCTCAGTATGCAAATAGGGGCATGATGCAAATAATGACAGAAGTCATGCCTGCACATATTACATAAATTCAGACATTTATTAGCACGTAATTATAATGGCACTCCCTCATTTAAATAATCAAGCATTAACTTTTGTCTCGGATGAGTTATATGCATATTCTATTTAATCAAAATGGTAAATGCAACTAAAAAACACAGAAATTAAAAAACATAAATAAAAAGGTTGAGATTCAACCCTGGTTGGATGCTGTGCCCAAGGCAACCAACCAACTTCTCATGAATCCCAGAGCAAATCTAATCATGTTGTCATCAATATATTACATAATCCAATTAACTGAAAGGTAATGCCGTAATTTGACAAAGCTTTCTCCAGAAACAAATCCACAGTGTTATTACTTTCCTCTGGCAGTGATCAATCTTTCCACCATGTCTTTTTTGTTTTCTCTCTTTTTTTGATTTCTTTTTTTACGCTTTCATTTTATTTCATGTTTTAATTATTGGTCACATATGACAACATGTGTGAAAACAAACACACTCACACAAATGCACAGTGGTTGTTTTCAAAAAGAGGTAGATGCCATGCTGAGCCTCTCGACTGCAGCCGAATGAACAAACTGAATCACGTATGCAGAACCAGTTTTCATCATATTACACACTCTGCATGTGTGTGTGTGTGTGTGTGTGTGTGTGTGTGTGTGTGTGTGTGTGGGTGTGTGTGTGTGTGTGTGTGTGGGTGTGTGTGTGTGTGTGTGTGTTTGCACGCTCTGCTGGGAGCACCCTCCCATCTGTCTTTTGTTGCCTGTCTGGCTTGGGAGAGGGGAGCAGACCCTCACAATGCTCCCTCTGTCCCCTTGATGCTTCGTCTGTCTTCTTTCACTGTCATTTGTCTTTCGCTCCGTTGGTGAAGTGTGAGGCAACATGCTCAAATGTTTTTCCTGTAGGCCTCTGGTTTTATAGATGCGTTCTTTAAAATGTACAAAATAGGGAAAAGGTTGAAGTATACTGAAGTTATAAAATCACTTGAAGAGAGAGAATAAACAAGCAGACTCAGATAAATCAAGTTAGAAACAGCTTGACTTTCTAACAAAAACCTGTACATGTAATCACATTGAATAAGTATACAAGTAACAAGGATTCTATGGTGGAGGTCTGAGGACAGAGGCACAGTTAAAGATCATGCTTTCTAGCTTTAAACCACTCAAGCATTAGGAGGCTCTTAATTCCAGGGAAAGAAGTGGGGTGTATAGGTCACACTTGGAAAGTTTGTAAAAAATGGAAGAAAACAAGTGAAAAAACAAAGACAACAACAAGGAATCAATATGATAGAGCCAGAAATAGACCGAGGTAGATTGGAGACAGGCAGCCAATTAAACACACAGCTGGAAAGACAAGCGTTTGCAGTACCTCTCCCTGCCAGGTCTCTTGCTGTCTCTTTGCCAATACCAGTATTCGCTCCGGTGATGATGACTGTTTTCCCATCTAACCTGTCCTCAGATGACCAGCGGTTACAGCAGCACACACCCCTGAAAATCATCAAACAAAAAGTCAAGCATCAAAAACACCTCATGTTGCACAGATAACACAAAGTCACAAGTGTATTCCCTTCATACCTATAATCATTTTGCTTCTAATCATTACTAGCACTGCTGCTCATGACCTACTTTATAAAAATGAATGCATAAAAAAAATGTGTCACAGCACTGTTTTGATCCCTGGTGAGATTTTTCCACAAAAGTGAAGAAATTTGGAACCAGTGTAACAAAAAACATGCAGTAAATTGATCCATCGTGACAGTGACTCTATCACAACACTAATGACAACACAATATTAACCACATTTTGTGTTTGACTAAAGCACAAATTAGTGTTTGCTATGTCCAATAGATATATTTATGTTGCCTGATCATGAACTGAATATTTTCCTGCAAGAAGGTAAGGAAATGTTCAAACAGGATCAAAACACACATTTAGAAAGGTTAAAGCTTTATAATTCATGGCATGAAAAACTGGTTCGACTAATAATAGGTTTTTTACACAAATCTAATCTGGTGCCAAATCTGGTGGCACGGTGTGGTGTAATCTCCTTAAAATTTCTAACATTCTTGTTATTAATAGAGCCAGTCACATAACCTTTTCTCTTTTTTTTCTCCTTTTCCTACCTGCAGTACATCCTTCCTCAAAAACAGCAACAAATTCCCACCTCAGGACCCGTGAAGCACTTCAGCTGAAAGAAATGAACAATGTGGCTCTCTTACAGTCTACGCGTCAGTTCATCAATTGGAATGGTGCTTGTCATTTCTCTCTCTCTCTCTCTCTCTCTCACACACACACACACACTTTCTCTCTCTCCACCCCGCCGCGTTTGTCATCACTATATCGCGGGCGGGCCAATCTAGAGCAAGCTGACGAATAATTGGCTCGCAAGTTTACAGGCTCGGAAATAGGCGGCTCTGGTGCTGCCTCCTACTGTCGGAGAGACACAAGTTATGATGAGCTGATCGGCCCCGAGAGAGTGCTACAATATCTCAAGCATGTCAAATACACCTGGATGTTTGGGAAATGTGGATGTAAAAACAAAAACAGAACCATATAATATATAATACTGGAGGGAAATGTCTAAATCCAGCATGGTGTCACATTATGTTGTCTTGCAATATTGCTTTTGGCCACTTGAGGTCCTCCCAGGTCAGATGGACAATGCTATTAAATGCCTTATCTTGTTTTGAGGATTTCCAAAACAGGCTGTCTGCTGTAAAATATATTGAATGACTCATTTTTAAATCTGACATCTGAATCAAAGCATAAAACTCGAGAACAATCAATAGTTTGGGATATCAGTTGTATTTTTTTATTAGCAACAACTACATTCATTTCCAATACCCACTTATTAGCATCTCAACTTTTCTGACTTTTACCATTTCAACTCCTACTGATGTCTGCTTTGGTAGGCTATTCTGTATGTTTACTTATACAATTCTTGTCTATCACTTACATAACATTCTGAGTATGATGTTTGTAGTATATCACTGCACAAACATGTGCACATGATGTTTCTTTATAGCATGCAGGAGAAAATATTTTAGGTTTGTGAGCTCATCTCCAGCGGATGCCTAGTAGGTGGCAGCTCACAGCCCACAGCTTTAAGGCAGTGCCGTCATCCTGAGCTGCCCTGGCACTATTCGCAATGGCACAGTCCCTGAAAGGAAAGGAAAGGAAAGGAAAGGAAAGACTGAATCCTTATGCATGATATATATTTTAGTGGATTTTCAAGAATCCTACCAAGTAACAGCAGAGCAACTGACATCTTTTAAGTACACTATTATTGTCATTACTTAAAGTACACCAATGTTATTGATTGAATGTGTGGTACAATGCTGCTTCTTGTTTTCATTTCCTAAATGGCTTTGGATGGCTGATTTGACTCATCTGACAATTTCATGCAACAGCACCACAAACTCACTTGTAGTATCCTCCAGTGAGCAGCTGGTTCTCAGGAGTTACAGTACAGTAGATGATGGTGTGGGCTCCCTCTGCCGAAGTCTTTAACAGAAAACTGAAGGTTTTCACTAAGCCGACAATGGGCCAGCTTATATGCCTTGTTATTTCAGTGTTCACCACTCCAGGATCCACCGCGTAAACCATCACACCTAGAACTGGAAGTAATGGGTTGAACTGAATACACAGCTGAGAACGTGAGTTTCTTTCAGATTGGTCGATTTGGATGCCAACTTCTCAAATCACTGAATGCTTTTTTTTATTGAATTACATTGTTAATATTGCTTTGTTTAAAAGAAAACCCCTGACAACAACCAAACCATATTCAAACATTGATTACATAATGCAGGAAGTTAAAACAAGAAAATGTGTTTGGTTTATTATCAGAATATTTTACACAATAATAGCATAAGCATAAAATCCACTCATTGGTAAGTTGATGATAATAAATTACAATAAAACAAACTGATTCTTACTTTACTTTATACTGTTACTAGTTCTGTGAGGATTAATAGTGAGGCAGATAGACAAGGTTTAATAGGTGGAGCGGTAATTACTTCTTTTAGAGTGTTATTTTCTACAAACATGTTGTTCCTTGCTCTGTTTCTTGCCCAGAGCGGTTGTGGTTGAGGCATGAGACTCTCACACTGGCAAAAGATGCAGATCCATTTTTTATGCTCAGCAAGAGAGATAGGAGAGGCAAAAAGCATACATTGTGCATGATCTCACTCTCTCTCTTACACACAATCACAAACACATACACACACATCCTATGTACCTTCCATCCTTTTGGCCATCTCTCTGGTAAACAGGTTGTTAGCCAGCTTGCTCTGTGCGTAGGCCCTGACAGGATGGTAGTTCTTCTCACCGCTCAGGTCATCAAACTGGATCTTGCCCATGGCGTGAGCTGATGATGACACGTTGATGACCCGGGATGGGGCAGAGTGCTTGAGCAAATCAAGTAGCAGGTAGGTCAGAAAGAAATGACCTAGAGAGGGAGAAAGGGAGTGAGAAGATGAGAAGAAAATGAGCCTGTTGATCAGTTGTTCTAGTGCTGCTGGTTAAACAGTAATGAGGGCAGTTGGCATGAACCTAAGAAAGTCAATGGGGTTATTTTAATCAATAAGAGGACCCATAGTGGCTTGCCAAACTTTCTATACATCTTCAACATTTTCATCTCATACCCAAATGATTGACTCCAAACTGCATCTCATATCCATCCACTGTCTTGGCATAAGGACACATAGCCACTCCAGCATTGTTGATCAGGTAGTGAAGAGCCTTCTCAGCTGGAAAACAAAATCCAGGTTATTTTAACTTCAAAAGACTTATTTACAGTCTTTTGTAGGTGTGTGTGTGTGTGTGTGTGTGTGTGTGTGTGTGTGTGTGTGTGTGTGTGTGTGTGTGTGCCACCCACTGTTGTAGATATTCTCAGCAAACTGGCAGATCGATTTGGTGTCAGCCAGATCCAGTTGCCTGGCGACAACCTTGGCTCCCTTCACCTCTTTCATGATATCTCGAGCCGCTTGCTCTCCTTTTGCCATGTCTCTGCACGCCAAAATCACCCGTGCCCCTAGAGAGATTATTACCTCTTAATACTGAAGTGTGTGGTTGCATGTACAAACATGCTGAAATCTGAACAAGGTTAAACAATGACCTTACTTTTTAATCATTTATCTTAGCTTCAGTGTTTGTAAGTCAGTATTGCAGTAGTCTTGCTCATCAACATTATTTATTCCAATACATTAAAGAATTTATTGCTTAAAGCACTTCATTATGTGTATGTGTAATGATAGTATGAGTTAGACTTAAGACATTTCCACTCTGAGTCACACTGAAATAAATGATACGTCTCAGCAGTCAATTTCCTGTCTTTCTTGCCTCTGCTGGCCAGGTCTTTAGCCGTTTCTTTGCCTATTCCTGTATTGGCGCCCGTTACTATTGCTGTCTTCCCATCCAGACGCACATCTGAAGTCCACTTGGAGAAAATCAGAGACCTGAGAAGAAGTGATTGGAGGCACTGAACATAATGTTGAGACCCAATTGTACTTACTAAAAAAAATAAGTGTTGTTTATGCAACCTATTTGCATAAACTTACAGCAACTAAATTACAAGGTGGGTGAGGTTTACTATGTAGGACAAAACTGTGAATGTCAGACTCCACAGCCATCATATAATAAGAACTTAAAGGTCATAGGTTTTGAAGGTTGACTTGGCAACTTAAGTTATACTTCAGTTTCTGTCTGAAGCAATTTCCACCCAGCTAGTACAGCCATTTCCACCCAGCTAGTACTCAAAACAGCATAAATAAAAGGCTTTTGTTTGCATTTTTTTCCCCAGATTCTTTTTAGTTTAAATGGCATTTAGTTCTAAAACAACATCATTCCTGAAACACCTCAACACATTTTTAAAATTCAAAGTAGTGGTAGAATGTTACTGATTATCTTCTTTATTTCTGTCGACAATGTCTTAAACGAGAAGACTCTTACCTGAATGCTTGCATTTTGGTAGCTGATGACACAAAATTATGATATTCCTCCTGAAATTTGAGAGGCTCCTTGTTTCTCAAAAAACTGCTTCAAGACTGAGGTCTGGAGATGTGGCAGAGTGGAAGACACAGAAATTAGAGATAGAGGAATGACAGCCTTTTTGACCTTAAAATGGATATGTGTTTGGCAGTCATTATCACACACAAATCCCCCTCTGTTGAAAGTCTTTATTTGTAACTAATCAATTGAGGCAGAATTTCAGAAAGGGTTCTCATAAGAATAAATAACAGAGAACTATTCATGTATTTACTGCCAACTTTGTGAACCCTACGCTGACTCAGCATAATAAATTCTGCACAACAGATTAATGTGATGTAATACATCTTTTTTTCTCATCGATATTCTTCCCAAAAATGACTATTGCAAGTTTCCATGGCGTCTGTCTGTAGTAAAGGAAGTATTCAGATCTGTTACCAGGGCAAAAATAAGAATTGGGAATATATTCCATTACATGTAAAAGTCTTATATAAGTGTAGAATATGTTACAGTGTTTAGTCATTGATGCATTAAAGGATAGATTCGCAGTGTCTCAAGTCTGAAATGTCTCCTGTTCATACTGATTATTACAAGATGCCCTCCAAATGTGCTTACAGTGTATGTGATAGGAAGCAAGACCTCCTCATTTTAGCAAAAATGTACTGGCAATATGAGGCTTTATCAATCTGAGTGAGTCAAATTATGTGGATATCTTCCAGTCACAGTCTGTTTAGTGTAAATGTTCCCTCTTTGTGTCTTGACAGTTTTCCTACTCAGTTGCAATTCATTCATTTTGATGGCTAAAGGCTCATATTAGCTTCAAATGAACTTTAAAATACATACAGACATTTGTATAAAACGAACACTTTGAATTTCGTCCCCCATCACTTGTACAGAAAGGTCATTATGAAGGGATCTCTTAATGGTTAGTATGTAAAAGAAGAATGATTACAGCAAAAAATCATGTGTCAGTGATCATTTAGGCAATTAGGCCTGTTGTTTTAGGACAGGCTTGGCTATCCTTTAACCTATAAGCAGCATTTTAAGGTTGCAACTGCTGGTGGTGGTGTTGCTAAGTCAAATGCCTTTGTAATTTGATCTAAAGCAATTCATCACATTCATCATATACCTTGCCAGCAAGATTTGTAAAGGGAAGAATCACCATTAGTGAAAACTACCTAATCTTATTTTAGCACCTGTGCAGGTGAAATTCAAAACCTGGATCCACAGGTGAGGCGACTATAATTTCAGCATTTCACCATTGTGGACTTTCTGGTGCTTTCCACAGGAGGGTTTAAGTGATTTTACAGCTGCATGTGAGACTAATTTCTGATTTAGGTGACACTGGCAGTTTTTTTGATCCATTAAAGTGCTGCAGGGAAACCAAATTCGTATTATTACTCAAGAGAAGGATTCCCCTTATTCTTTTTATTTGTATAATATAACTTGTTTTTGCATTTTTATTTTGTTTTATAGAGACCATAGGCATAGGCTTCGGTCAATTTAGGACAGAAAAAGTGACCAACTGGTCATGTCCTAATTGTGAAAGTCAGAATTTTTATAACCATTACAAATGTTTCTCATCCTAACATGCAGTTACCACTAGGCTGGACTGTAGCACCACACAGTGGGTTAGAATTTCCTATATACCTTCAGTCAAATGAGAGTTGAATGTTTTCTCACATGAGGAGGTTGAAATCACTTCAATCTACAGTCAGGTCCTGTGTTGGCCGCCTCGCCAGGTCTCATGTAAACCATGTGAAATCCAGTCATAACTTCCTGTTTTCACAAACAACTTACACACAAGTGTGCACACATACACACATTTATAAACATACTCCTGCTGACCCAAACCAGGCCTAAATGAGTGCTGCCAGCTCCTCTCATGTGGTCTCTCTGTGACGCTAGCTGGTCTGACTGCTAGATTCGTTTCGCCTCACAGCTGCTCGCCATCCCCAGCCATGATGAAAGGCTGCCTGTCTGTCACCACTGGGACAAAGACAAAGAAGGCTTGCCACATGTGTAATTAGCTTGGCTTCACAAAAATTATAGATCATCTGGAGGAGATAAATGACTCTTTCATTGTAATTTGTCGATCCAAGAATAGGAAAGTTGACAGAGAGAAACCACAGAATGCACGATGGCAACCATCCATGAAAGGATTAGATGCAAAACATTTTTAATTTCAATCAAAATATTCTTTCAGTCATTCATTGCAATAGATTTGATTGATATGTACATAATTATTGTAAGGCTGCATACATATGATAAGGTTGTATGTGAACAGTCCCTTTAAACTCCTACAGTGTGCATTTTGCCTGCTGTTAATGGCTCCATTTAAAATATTCACACCTCAAATCAACTGAGAGGAAGCACAAAAGGAATATTCATTCTCATTTTAAAAATACATTATGCTTTCTTGTCTTCGGAAATATACTGTATTCAAACAATGATCACATATGCATATTCTGAAATAATACATAAACAATCTGATATGTAAAATTATTTAAAACAAATCATTATAAACAATCGGACATTTTACTTTTCTTCATTAAGACTTGCATGTTAAAACATACTAAAATAAGACAAACTAATAACAAAATAGCTTATCAAATGCATAGCATTTTTCTTAGACACAAACTGCACACATGGTGCAGTAAGAAGAGAATTTTTAAAAAGTCTACATACACACAAGCATCGCACCAAAACTGGATGTGTCACTTTATTGTAACAAAGCTTTCATTAGACCCTGCAACCCCAAAAAGAGAGGATTCACTCAAAGAAATGTCATAAATTCATCATATTTTTGAACAAACTTTGATTGTTTCTCGCCAACTCTTAATGTAGCTAGTAGATTACATTTTCTACCATCCAAATATTTACTTTCATGATATGATTTTGTGAGGGGAAGCACATCATTTCCACATGGTGGATATTGAATTTTGTAAGGAAACTCTTCAAATCATCCAAATGTCAAACTCAGAAAAGCTAAAAACTAGTTGGCTGGGTGTTTTTGTACGGGGTAGTCTACAAGCTTTAAACTCTCTGATTTGACGATAAAAAGTGGGAATGAGGAATGTAGTAAATTCTTTGCATGAGGACCCAGCTGCAATTTCCATACAAACAGTAAAAACATGACGTTCTTCCAGTCTGAACCCTAGTTCCACATCCATTTCCCAACAAAATTCCCCATCATTGTCTGAAATGGAGGGAGTTTCCATTAAAAAGTGCCTGCAGCTTTCCACTGGAAAATGAAAAAAGGCATGTGAGATGCTAAAGGCACGGTTCAGTGACTTTTGTGGGAAATGGGATGCCATAGAAGATAAATCAATATAGGAGTAGATGGTTAGCTTCACTTCCCTAATTTATAATGTCAAAAAGAGCTATCACATACAGTATAGGGCAACAGAAATCATCAAAGGTTGTTTTTCAGTGTGTAATTGATGTTTAGGGAGTATGGAGTATGGAGATGATCACGGTACTGACGTAAAATACAGCCACTAGTTTCACTTTCCACGTGGCCGCTCCTCCATCACTTCTCGGACAAGCAGTGTCTCTTCTTGCAAGGTGCTGTGGGCAATGGAGTCCCCTGGTGACCTCAGACTACTCTCGAAAAACTGAGCTGTCTCACTGGCCTCTTCCTGGACGGGGCTACTGAATGCATCGTCCAGCTCTGCCCCATCACTGCCAAAAGACGTCTGGCTGACATAGACGACGATGACGTCACTGCTGAAGTTCATCACCTGACCGCTGGAGATGAAGGTGGTGTTGTTGTTCCCAGACACCTGACCTGAATGGAAAGATGTTGGAGGGAGAACGAGAAAATGATCATGAGAAGTAGAAGAAAATAAGATGTTGGCACAAGTGAAGTAACATGATTTATGGACAATGTGCCTTAAGTGGGGGTAGTGTGAAGAAACCATTGATTTGCAGGGGTAACTCATGACAAATGAATCAACATTTCCTATGTAACTGGCGTAAAAATGTTAAGTGCAATGACGCCCTATTGGGTAAAATGTAGAAATACTATATATATATCTATATATAGTATAATTGTGTAAGACAACCACACACACAGGCAGACAGAGCTTCCCCTATTCATGACGCAAGTGAAGAAGGGACTAAATCTTGGCTAACCTCAGATGACAAATGGACAGTGGGTGTAATGACCTTGCAAGATGACCACAGAAAGGCCACAGCTTCATACACCACCATATCATATCCTTTTTGACCGTTTCAGACTGCCTAGCACATTTTAGCGTGAGAAAATCAAGACTTCTGAAAACAAGTCAGTTGTCAAAGATTTATGGTTTAAACACATGACTGAATAAATGCAGCAAAAGTACTGTTCAACTCTTTATGACCTTTACTCCAAGTCCAACCACATGTTTATCCAAAGAAAGAATGTTTCACAAATTATCTCAACTTCATTTATATCATTCAAAAAACATCTGTATTAATTGACTCACTGTTTTCATTCTGATCACACACGCATCAGAGTCAACCAGGTGGGTTAGGAAATCAATTATGTGCTTCTGTGTGTAACCGATGTTTCACCAGATTAAGTTTCTGGTTCCTATTTTATCCAGCCTCCTGTCTGACTTTCCAGTCTACAGAATGAGCCGACCCTCCGTGACTCACAGCTAATGCCTCGTCTGTTCACACATACATCTGTGCACAAACACACACCAGTAAAATGTAAGCAAACACACTTTAGCAGACACTTTTACACATGTACACACACACTGCCATAGCCCTATAAAGCTGCAGAGACAGACACACAAAATCGCACACTCACCAAGACAGCGTCTCTGTGCTCCCCATCTGAGAGCCTTTCCCGGAATACCAGTCTGAGAGGTCTGGCTTGGAAATATGTCATTTTCACCACAACTTTGAAAACAAAGCTTTGTGGAATCTGCTTGGGTTCTTCTGTTTATCCATCTTTAATACCAAGCTGATTTTTCTGGATGCCCAACAACAGCAGCAATATCATCGACTGACAGGGGTTTTAAACCAAGGACTAGAGTTGAACTCTTGTGGAACATCTCTCATGTTCAACCTCAAAGAAAAACCACACATTTACAAATCTGCCCAAATCCTGCTTATTTTACCTGGGCGACTGCCAGTTGGTTAACCCCAAAACTGCTCCAGAGAGTGACCAGCAGATAAGACTGATGTTTCATCATGTTTTGATTTGAGGAGGTGTTTAAAAACTCTGTATACAGGTGTGACCTTTGACCTTTAAATATCATGTTTGTGAATTCTATTTAATTATCTGTTATTACTGCATGATGGGAAATGGTGTTCGTTTCAAGCCAGTAAATGTGTAATTAAAGTACCCAGTCATCAGTGAGAGTCCAAAAAAATCTTCACAAGTTTGTGTGTGTGTGTTTTTGTTGGGTAGGCAGAGTTATAAAAGTATTACTCAAGCTGCTCACATCTTGCTTCAATTAAAGCTGTGGTCACTTTGCGCAACCCTATGGAACTCCGGGTAAACAGGAGCATTGTACATGGCATAGTTCACACTGACACACACACACAACAGTGTATGTTACAGTGTGGTTCTGGTGGTTCACTAGCTCATCAAACACACACACATATCCTATTCCTGCTCTCTGTGTGGTCCCCCCAAATTTGGGTTCCAAATATCAATACTGGCGTTGATAAAACATATTTCTTGGTACACTGGCGTTGATAAAAACATATTTCCTGGAAACAATCACACAAACCTCCTATTCTTATGCTGAAAACCAATTCTCTGTTATATGTTGTCCTCAGCATGTTACCTAATAATACCCCAGTTTGAGCTAACCACTGTCCTGAGCAGACTGCTCTAATAATACTGCTTTTAAACTAACCATAACCACTTAGTGTTTGAGGCATAATGCATAAATATGTTTCTCTGAGATTTTTCTTGTTGGCAGCATTGTGAAGGCCTCAAAGAGAACAATACAAGTTCAACCATGTGACAGTAAAACTTTCCATTAAAACCAACTAAAATTTCATTCTGTTATTCTTGGTGAATTGTTCCACTTATTCTGCGGAAACAGAACACTGCCAGTGTATCAAATCATGTACGGGTATGACTCTGTGGCAATACAGGGTTGACTGCCTACTCAAACACTGAATACAGAATCCACCTGGCAAACACAACTGTGGTCACACAGTCTTTTTAATAAGCCATTATCCCCAAAGCTCACAACCACTGTGCACTCAGTTTTCATTGACAATAAAATGAGGAGTCATAGCAAAAATATTGTCTTCCATAGCATCTTTGTACAGCCCAAAAGAGCTAAAAATAGCTTATTTTTCTGGGAATTGACAGACGAAGATGTATGGCAGCCCATTTCTGCCACGAAAAAAAAAAGAATGATGTGAACAGTAATAATCAGTGAAAATGGGATACCAAGTCAGAATAACAAGGTTGACTATACAATTGAAAAGTAGATAATTATAAGTAAAAATTGATTGAAGTGAAAACAATTGAATTGTAAATCTTTTGGACTTTGTAAGTCATAATTACCAACTAAACAATTAAAACTTGACTGACCAATTTATGGCATATGAAGTCAGTGTTATAATATACTAAGATAAAAGTATGACTTATAAGTGAAATTGAAGTGAAATATATATGAAATTATAAGAAAATAAGTCAGAATTATTAGATATTAATAATTACTTTGTCTTGAAAAGTCCTAATTTTGACCCACTAACTCAGCATTTTGACTGACTTACTGTCACTTACTGTCTTTTTTTTCCCTTTATTGTCAGAAATGAGCTTCCATACAGTTTATGTGGGCTTCGTGAAGTTTTTACATTTTAACCTACCTGAGGTAAGAGTTGGTTCTGCCAGCTGGCTCTGAAGACTTTCAGGTGGGCATTCCAGCTCTGAGTCCCCAGAAGAGAGCTTGTTTCCTCTGCTGTCACCCCAGGAAAGTCCCTGGCCGTGGTCCTGGCTGGAGGCCTCCGTGGGCTTGTCCAGATAGAGATCTCCGACAGATGAGGACGTCATTAAAGGGCTGACTGAAGTCATCACAGAAGCTGCACTGGGGGTGCTATTCTCTGTGGAGGTGGAGTCTGTGCTTGCCAGTCTATATAATTCCTCCTGTTTCCCTAGTGACCTGTCTTTCAGGTGGGGTTTGAACTCTGGCCTTGCCTGAGCCTGAGACAACGGCAGGCAGAGTTCAGGATGTGGGCTCGATGGAGGGATTACAGAGGAGGTGTGGTGGAGAGGAAGAGACAGAGAGACAAGAGATGAAACACTTGTCTCACTCTTGTACAGATTAACCTTTTCTTGATCCCTTTCATTCTCACTTTTTTCCTCTTTCCCCCTCTCATCTGCATCCAGCCCTCCACAGAAGCAGGTTCTGGGAATCCCAGAGCTGACAGCCTGGCTACAGTCCTCATTCTCTCCTACTTCCAGTGGCTCACGTGCCGAAATTACACACAGGCAAGAACCTGCCAACAGCGGAGACACACTCACAATTTCCTCTTCTTCAGACACCTCCTCAGGTTCCCCAGACCCTTCGCTCAGTTCCTCCATCACTGCCTTCCCCTTTGTCCCTTCTTTCTCTGTCATATTCCCTGTTAGGGGCAGTGACACCTTCACATCGGTAACAGTGGTGGGATAGGTGCATGGGGTCTCATCAGCAGGGTTGTGGGGGGCTTGGCAAATGAGTTTGGTCGTCTCACATGGTGTACATTTGGCATTTCCTGGGCCACCTCCTATTCCTCCTGCTGCTCCGCTGTGGTAAAGAGGTGCCAAGGTCTCCTAAAACATAAAAAAAATTTAAAGCAGGTTTTACTTGCATGAATGCATGTAAAAAATATATAATTATTAAAATCCATGTAGTAAGACATACAAGTGCTGTAATTGTTTTTAATTCTTCCATTGGTCATATATTTCATAAACAATCTAATATATAGGTGAAATTACTTGCAATATTTCTGAATGTGTCCACGTCCATTCAACTGAAATGTCATCTTACCTGCTGTATTCTAGTCCTCTTCAGATTCTGAACACAGGAGCGCAGATTTACTGGACAAAAAAACAACACGTTGTACCTTAATACTGATTAAAATGCAGGTGTAGCACTCTTAATTAGAACAGTAATAAAACAATAAAGTTAAGGGAGAACTTTAAGATGAGTGCAGTCTGTAACCTACCAGAGAGTAATTTCAGTTTGTCCTTGTAGCAGAAGAGGAGCAGGATGAGCAAACAGAGAACAGTGATGACTGACAGCAATGAAACTAGAACCCAGGAGGGTGCTGCACCTGCAAGAGAGATGAGTTCAAAGCTTGCTTTTTCTACTCTGCATCTACTGTGAGTCATAAATGTCTGCAGTGAACATAATAATTCCGTCAGGTGTTTTCATGCAGTTGTATACACTTTGCATTAAATTGACTTAGTGTCATGATATTCTGTCTTACTAGTGACATGTTGTCCACACACTGCGTCAGTCTGAGCACTGCCTGGCCGTTTTTCACTCCTGGCCTCAGCCTTACAACTGGGAGAGAGAGGATAAAATTATGAAAACAGAGAATCAGAAACAGGTTTGCACATACAAGGAATTTGCCTTGGTCTTCAGTGTTGCCAACTATTTTCAGTGGAAAGTAGCTACAGTCTAATGTTTGTGTTAGTGGGGGTCCTGGACCTTGATGATGATGTTGATGATGTTGGCTGTAGATGAGAAGAAACTGTTCTTGCGTTGTCAAGTTTTGGTCTTGACAGACAACAGCATCTTGGTAAAGGGGAGTGTTTCAATAAGATTATGCCTGGTGTGAGAGGGGTCTACTAGGATCTTTCCTGCTCCATCAAGGTCCTGAAGGGATGCCAGATTGCAGTCGATCACCTTCTCAGCACAGCAGATGATACGCTGCAGTCTGCCCTTGTCCTTGGAAGTTGTGGCAGTGCAACAGATGGTGATATAGGAGTTGAGGATGGAGTTCGTGGTAGCATTGTAGAAGTGCACCAATCATTGATTTCGGCAGGATGAAATTCTTCAGCTGCTGCAGGAAGTACCGTCCTCTGCTAGGCCCTCTTGGTGAGGGTGCTGATGTTCAGCTCCCACTTGAGGTCCTGGCTGATGATGGTTCCCAGGAAACAGAAGGACTTTACAGTGTCGACTGGGGAGCCACACAGGGCAAATAGGGTGGCTAGGGTTGTGTTTCATCCAAAATCCACAACCATCCGTACTGTCTTCAGAAAGCTGAGTTCTAAGTTGTCTCGTCCACAACAAGTCATCAGATGGTTAATCGCCCACTTGTAGGTATCGTTTCACCAGAAATGAGCCCATTGAGGACAGTAAAGAGGAACACTTGTACATGTTGACATTCAATTTTTTCCCTCTATAGTGAACCAGCCTTTATAGTTGGCCGGATCTGTGGTAATGGTGGAAGGAGAGAGAAGGACAGATGAAAGAAAAAAACAAAATTCTCCCTCTTTCTCTCCAACGTCATGACAGATCCGGCCAGCAGTGGAAGCTGGTGTCTGGTCCAGGGTTCCAGGGGAAGTGGTGTGCATATTACTCATAACAGATGGCTGGCAGTGAGTACACCTACCCCAATGCATTTTCCCTTCACAATGTCAAAATATTCCAGGCTAAAAAGTGTGTGTGTGTGTTTGTGTGTGTGTGTGTGTGTGTGAGCATGTATGTGTATATGCTTACTTAGTCCATTGTTTGCATTGTTCAGCACTGTTTTCAGCAGAGAAGAAGCCTTTCTTACACGGAACACAAATCTTCCTTCCGTTAGTTGACTCTGGAATTAAGAAGATAAATTGTAATAAATTGTCTCTATAATTGCTTGATATATCTTCATTATTAGATATGCAGATTTATGTCTTACCAGGGTCCAACTCGAGTCCATGACCAGGTGGGCAGGTGGGCATCCTCTCACAGTACTCGCAGTTGATGGGAAAGCATTGGAAGTTAGGATGGCAGCGACATGGTTCCTCTGCCTCAAAGTTTTCAGGCCTTGGCATGAAGCCCTTACCTGGAGGTCAAATGAGGCAGTATTTTAGTGCAAATCATAACAGGCTTCTTTTTGGCTGGACCGGCCACAGACCAGCTCTATAACCATGAATGTCCGTCGTTGACTGACTGACTCATCGAGCGATGAAGTTACACCACTTGTCATCCAGCCTAGTATTGCAGTTTCCCCATTGGCCATTGCTCTTTGAAAATGAATTAATGCAAACAGTTTCAATGATGTCCTCAGGGGTCATTTACAGAGAAGCCCCAAGCATGAGACCATATGTTTTACAGACAGATACACACAGATACAACAGCAGGGGCAGTTAACAGATAATTAGAATAGTTATAATTAAAATTAAAATAAGTTCTCTTTCAAATCAAATATCCCACAATATGAGTGGAAAGTATTGTTTTTAAAACTGCATTTTTTCATTCTTTTTTTAAATCAAAAGTTGTGTAATCATGTCATGTGATATGCTATTTAAGACATTTTAGCAACAAATATTACTGGCACCACTTAATATCCAGGAATTCATATTGTAGACTCTACCACTAACTATCCTTGTAACAAACTTGCCATAATTTATCATGTTAGTTTTGATATAGTCTTTTTTAGTATTATGTTGCCGCTTGTGAGATTGACTTTGTTACAAAGATTTAGAGATAACTCTAAGATAATAAAACAGATGCAATTTTAGTTTCACAAATGCATCCACAGGACTCTCTCCTGTTACTCTTTAATTTGAGTTCACCTCATCAAATGTTTTTTTACAGCTACCTTTTCTGTGGTGATCAGAGCATTGTTCAATACAAAAAGTGAAGATTGTGGCCATTTCTGAGGTCATAGTTTATTGTTGTAGTGGTATTTAATGGGTGCACTGTTGCAATTGTATAGTAAAGGTATATGTAGCAAAGTCTTTTAATGGTCTTTCAAAGTTTTGGCATCTGTGTGCAAGCTGCAGCTACTGACCTGGATCACAGAACTTCTGCTGAAGACAGCGTGTCTCTTGGGTCCAGCCGGGCTGGTATTCTCCACGGTCACATTTACTACATCGAGTCTCGTTGGAACCATTGCACTCAGAATACAAACGTAAACCTAATAAATAAAAAAAAGACACAGAGGGAGGGTAGAGAAGAAAGACAGATGGATTTAACAACCCATACATAATCACAGTAACCACTAAAAACCTAATGGAAGAAGGGAAAAGAGGAAGGAAATTGACACTTAAGTGGTAGCTAGTTTTGTGGGTCAGATGTAAATGCAGATTGTGTGTGCACAAAATGTTCCATTTATAAACATACTTCCTCTTTAAACTAAGGATCTTTGTGAAGGGAAATCTATTTTTATGTTATGCTGAATCCATTGAGTAAAACAGAAATTCAATATGCTCACACTACATTCTTGTGTTATACTTGATTCCTGTATGTGTGTGTGTGTGTGTGTGTGTGTGTGTGGTTTATTACCTGGTCCACACTTGTTGCAGCATCTGGAGCCTTTTAGATAATGTTTTTCATCACACTGAAGAGATTTGGAGACTCCGTTCTAAAAGATAATAAGACACAACATAAGTTTAGCTTTATATATGACAGGAAACAGGAATCCTTGAACAGCATACATAACATTTAAAGAATATTAAGATCTATCATTTTAGTGCTTCATGGTTTCCTCAGTGTATGCTATACTTTACTATGTCCATCTTTCTCCATCTTAAGATCATCTTTTAAATCTGCAGATGATATTTTGAGATGGCGGTGAGTAATGAGAGGAAGAGGATGGTTAAAACATTTCCAAGACATGCCCAGGAATTCTTTCCACACTCTCAGAAGCACCTGACCACATCGACTGTGCACCCTCCAAACCAGCAAACCAAACTTCAATAGTACCCAATTACACAAGGAGAACCAACTGAAATTAAATGCAATCATCTCCAGTTGGCTTGGAATTAATAAACACATTTTGGCTGCAAACGGTCTCCTGATTCCCACTCTTGTTCCATTTAAAGATAATTACTAGCTTCTGGAAAGATGACCTGTTCGTTAAACTGCTTATTACACTAAGTGATGAGAAAAAGAAAGTCTTGTGGCAGCAGTTAAGCTAAAATGTATCATAGTTCTTAAAAGGTCATTCTTAACTTGGTATAATGTTACAGTATGTTTCCTGTTGTCACTCAACAGTGCGTGCTACAGCATTAGTAGAGAGTACCAGAGCTCTTGTTATGGGCAACAGGAAAGTGAACAGTGTTAGATCAGTCCATGTTTTAAACAATTAATGGGAATTCAAGAAAGGGTCTCTAAAGGTAAGACATGTGGGTAGACAGACATATTGCACACACCCTACAGCCACCCAAACTTAGGGGCTTGCCACATTGCTGAATTAGAGAATCTGGCTGTTATGACAAAAGCAATGCCAAAGCCACAGCGTCTATATATAAACGTAGAAAAATATAACCTATAGGTCTCACTCCACTCTGACCTTCTTTTACTCCTTCAGCCCTTCTGAAAGCTTTATACACTCATTCACTCATATCCTATAATTTGTATTGTACAGAAATACTGTCTCTGATGAGTTCCAGTCCTATACAAGGCCAGTCAAGTGAAAAGTGACAAATCCATCCTCCTGCTCTTCCCAAAGGAAATATTCAGAATAAATACTACATAGAGTTTAGAGCTTCTGAAACGACTGCATGAGTCTCTTCATCTTGCAGTTATCATTTACTTTGGATGTTATAGCCATGCAGTCAATTGTTGTAAATGTGATAAGTCAGATAATTGATTCCTCATTTTAAAGACTGAGTGCATCCCCAGATTTCCTACGACTGAATGGGCTTCAGTGTCATATAAACCTGCCAACCCTGTGAAAACAATTACTTCTTGATCGCGGAAGTTAATTCTTGATGACAGTTGAGCAAATTGTGCAGAGGATAACCATGAGATGCTGTTGAAAGAACTGGAAAAAGCTTGTTTTTGTCAAATACCCATCTTACTTTTGTTGAATTTTTAATTTAGTTAAACCCTTGATTCAGAATTGATTCCAGGAGACCATTGTTTTTTTTCCTGAGCACAAAATTGAACATTTAAAAATACAGCAATAGTATCAATTTCAATAAAAAAACATAAAGGGTAAGGAACATCTCCTCTCTCTTGTTATTTCTCTCTGGTTCTCACACCTCCACTTAAGACACTGTTTAGTCTCAATGTCTCTCCAGCCTCAAGCAACGACAGAACAACATGAACACTGGCAAAACGTTTAATTACCTTAACTCAGCTTCTCACACATCAGCCAGTCTTTGTTTTAAAATCTAACCAGAGGCATAATGATGCACAGTGCTCATAGCTCGGACCGCAGCACTAATGAGGACCATGTGCTACAGCAGACTTAAGTGACAGAAGTAGGAGAGGTTCCCATGCTAAGAGTCCTGTGTCATTGTGCTGGGATAGATGTATGGATGTATGGATGTATGGATGTATAGATGTATGGATGTATGGATGTATAGATGTATGGATGCATGGTGTAAGGTGGAAGTACAATATACAATTGTAAGAGTGGTCAATCTCCACAAGTGGGACAGAGGGCACAGGAAGCCAAAAGAATGCTGGGAATTGTATTTTTGTTACTACCACATCTAAACATTGGCTTTGAGTTATGTGAGGTAGAACATTTTGAGTCACTAAATATATACTGATCCACTAAGTTGTGTGTGTGTGTGTGTGTGTGTGCGTATGTATGTATGTGTGTGTGTGTGTGTGTGTGTGTGTGTGTTGCTATTTACACATGAGTAACTTCTTCTGCTATCCTTATGGAATGTAAATGATAAATTTTAGAGTGAATACTTGGTATAAAGTTATTAATTTAGTGTTATGTGAAGTTTAGGTTTAGGGGTGTGGTGGTTATGGTTAAATATAAGTCTCCAGGAAATTAAGGTAAGTCAATGAAATGTCCTCTGAAGTGGTGGAAAAAACAACTGTGTGTGTGTGTGTTTATTTGTGTGTGTGTGTGTGTGTGTGTGTGTGTGTGTGTGTGTGTGTGTGTATGTTTTTCTGTGTGTATTTCCAACATAAACTGTTAAAATAAATATTTGACCATATTTTCCAGTTTTGGTTATCTTTTAAAAACCTTCAGCAGTTATATGATCCTATCAAACAGGAGTAGGACGCAGAGTGCATTCCATTTACTGTCAAGCTGCTAGAGAATTTGCATAACGGCAGTTGGCGCCAAGCCAAGAGAAGCACAGTGTGACTTTTTGGCCTGTAGGGGTTTCAGGGATCCACGATAAGGTGCTGTAAAAGCATATTGCACAACAATTGAATCTTTGTATAATGTTTGCACCTGTGATTATTTTTTTTAAAGCCATAAAAAACAAGTCCTTTGAAGTGCCACCTGCACATGTTGTGGTTTTTACCTGTGCTAAATGATTTTTTTTTTCACAATCTCATACTCCTGATTAACATGTTTAAAACTTTCAAACAATATGAGCCTCAAAAACATTGTGCATCTGTTTGCCATTTTTAAGGAAACTGGCTTCATTGCTACATAGTTCATAAAAATGAGTATCAAGTAACTTTTCCTGAGGAAAATCCTCTGGTGCACAAGAACGGACATATGTTTGTGTGTAAGGAATGGTGATTTCTTCATAACAGAAAGAAAAGCTAGAAAGTTAGTCAGAAGATACTAACCATAGATTAAAAGCTCATATCAATGTTAATATTTTCAATACAAGTAGACAGGGGTTAATCTGAAGGTATTAGAAGCAATATTAAAGGTATTAAGGCAATTATAAATGATCCTCCTTCCGCCACACAAAGCTCTTTTGTCATTACAAGGGATGCAACATCTATAAAGTGAATGTTTCTCTTGTCTGCATGGTTAAATCAAGTTTGGATCTGCAGGCCTGAGGCAATACAGTGTTATTGCTCAAGCTGAGTTAGACATAACACTGATTACTGATGCTGTGGTGGGTGGGTGGACTGCAGGATGGATGGATGGTTGGAGCAACAGAAGGGAGAACATGTGATGAAGAAGACCACAGATGTGAAGGAGACTTCCCGCTTCAGATGAATGGGAATTGGGAAAGAGGTATTATGATTTTAGTTGAATGAGTGTGCACATTCAGGGGTGAATTCATGGATGGATAGATGAGCTGGATAACAAGAGCAGGGGACATATGGGTAGGCAAGTACATTAATCCACCAAAAGCTCAGCTCACACATGATATATTGACTTTTAAAGCTCTCAACATCTTGAAGTAATCTTGTGTTGCTCAATGTCAAACACACAGTTAGAAATGAATTTGGAGTGAACTGGATGAAGTGGTTGAATACCAAGAAAATGAAGGGGAATTCTTCGGGGATACTGTGAGTCAGTAATGGCAAGACCATGGTGAGAACAGACCAAAGCCAAAGTTTTGCAGTGTCACCTTAAAATGTCGATGAAAAACATAACTTCCTTTCCACACTCTGACTAATTTTCTGGGCACCATATCTGTTATTGCTCACTTTTGTTACCACTACTTCAAAAAAAAAATATTGGACTGCATGGATAAGATGCAGTGCCCTCCCAAGTATTATCTCTTGCAACACTTTTAGTGGAGCGAAGAAGGAAAAACAAAGGAAGAGAGACCGTCTGTTCCAGTCATAGTCATAACGATGCTGGCTTACAGTAATGCAGGCAAACAGGCAGTGATAGATCGCTGGTGCCCAGAAGTCCCACCACTACAACCACATCTTGTAAACTACTCCACCTGGACAGAGTTAGCTTCTTGGACTAAATAACAACATGGACAACAACATGTCATGGGCCATTCACTTTTTCCTCCCCCAAGTTTAACCTTGGCAGAGGATCAGCTGATGATGAAGTTGCATCAGGACTAAATGGGAACCCTAAAAATCCAAGCCAAAGCCAAACAAAATCACAGAGCTATAAGATAAAGAATCATAGAGTTCTGTGCTGTATACAACATGATTAACACATCCATGCAATCAAGTGCCTGTAATTTTAATTTTTATTTAAATGTACAAAACCGTTCCCCCTTTCTCTTTAGTGGCTTTCTGTGGGATCCCTATTGGCCCGTGCACCTCATTGTGAGAACCTCTCCTAATGAGGCTCTTGATGAACCTTTTGGCCTGAGCGGGTCCCCTTCGGACCGGGAGAGAATGCTTGGTGGAGGGAGAGGAACATCCAGCCGCCAGCGGTGATTTTGCGGTCAGGACAGGAGAGGTGGACTCGATCCAAACACAACTTTTTCCAGTCAGTGTCCGCGCGTAAAAAATCCAACACCCTCCTCCCCTGGCTTCTCCCTCTGTCCAGTTCATACAAATCATCAGATGTGATGACACATATTGTGGTCTACTGTTACATATCTCCTTGTCTATCTTCTCAATGAAAAACATCTGTATTGTTTTGCATTGCCTCTCTCATTCCAATCTAACATGACAGCACATTAAAAGCAGAGCGATGAGACAGGACACACAATAAAGTAATTATCAATTATTTTGGTTGCTATACACTCAAGTAATTATCTAAATAGTGTAAAACGTTTAACTCTAACAGCAGAAGCATTTTTTAATTTTATTTTTTACCTGTGCGTAAAAGGTGACAATGACACATGTTATCCAGCCACGGAATATCCATATCGTTGAAAAGTTCAGCCTCATCTTTGCTGGTTGATGAAGACAACTTCTTGGACAAACTTTTCAGTCTCAGCCAAGCAGCTAATATCCGACTTTCCAGATTCCTCTTGAAATGTCCGTACAGTCACTCACTTCTTCTTCTTGTGTGCGTAAATGTGGCCGAACCTCCACAGCGATTCATAGGGCATTCTTGCGCCGCGATACCCAGTAAGGCAGCTGTGGTTCTCACGTCTCTCCTCTTCCTTCTGTTGTCACCCACGCTTTGTGGAAGGAGCTGCTTGCAACAGCTTGTAAAAACTGACTGACTGGCTTTAGGGAGGGAGGGAACTCCTCCCACGTTGTCATATGTAGAAAAAAAACGCTCATCCCCTTCTCTCCCTCCTTGTTCTGTGCACTATTCTTTCTCAAAACACGAGTTATAAAGCAGGCATTGTTGTCAGTGAGGTACAGTAAGATTTCTGGTAATATACATTGGAATTAGAAATGCTGTGATTACATTCTGTGACAGTCTACCCAAATCACATATGTGCCAGCACTACACATTCAGTTCAGTTTGCTAAGTGGTACTTTTCATGATTGGCCAAACAAGAGATATGACCTTATATCAAATTCATACTAGCATTCAGATATCATCCCATAAGCTGGAGGCAAAGCATGTGGTCACTTTCATAGAGTTCACTTCCTTTATTTTCTCCCATTCATCATGGGAGTGAGTAGGCAGGTCTCAGCATAGTTCCTGGAGCGTGGGTCCTGCTGGAACAGCCATGACCATATCTATGGGCTACAGAAGTCATTTATTCAAAAGTATTGGAGACAGCCTCCAGGAAATATTTGTTCCTGGCTCTTAGGTGAGGGTGGGAGGGGGAAAAAGCACAGGGTGTATTTCCCTCAGAATTTGCATGACAGATTGGGCCCAGCCTACTCTGGCAAACCAAGAGAGGGAAGGTTTGTGTGAAAGTGGAGAATATGTTCTCTTCAAGGTGACAGTTATGCAAATATTAAATTGCATGGGAATGGATAAAGTATAGGGTTGATTGGCACAAGAAAAAAGAGGGGGAAAAAAGATGCCAAGAAATTTGATCCTTAGAAAAAGACAAACATATCTATTTTAAAACAGTTATTCCAATATTTGTGTTAGTGGTAAGCACACAATGCTGAAGTAATGCTATTCCAGATGTTTTCAGAAACATCAGCATACAAATTATCCTGCAAATGCATAACAATGAATGACCAAGAGTCAACTGATTCTTTGATAATCACCACAATGAATGGAAGTGGATACTTGCAGGATTCTTTAGTTTATAAGCTGTTTAACTGAGGGGAAAGAGGAAGTATAACAAGGATTTTAAGCTGAGCCAGTGAAGGTAATGGGTTCTGTCCTCCCTCTCCCCCTCTTCCCGTAAAAACATGCTGAGAGAAGCTGTTTTGTGGTGGGGCCTCTGTAGCTTGCACAGTAGCAATTAAAAGCCAGATTGGACTCTTTTAGCAATCACAAACCTCAGCTTCACTCTGAGCATTCACACCAAGGTCACTCCCAAACATCCAAACTGATGTGGACACATAAAGAAGTCCCTGTAAGGCCCCCCACTTCAAGCACAGATGTAACGATGTAGCATGTTTTGATGTATAAAAATGTAAATCCACTGCAGGCGGATGCCATGCTGGTTTACAAGAATCACACTTCAAATGACCTGGGTCAGAGCAAAGACTGCGTAGCTCTTTAATCATGCTGGTCGTGTTGCTTAGCATCACTTACAAGAAGTCAAAGTTCACGATGGAAGAATATTCCAGACCGCTCATATACACAAAAATGCACACATACACAGGACATAGGCTTGCTGAATGGTTCCCATTAATGCAAGACACACTCGTTCCACAGCAGAAAACAGCCACAGCCTGTTGTGGTACTATGAATTTGGAGGACGCTTCAAGGGTTAGGGTTAGGCACAGTCTTCCTTGAAAACACTGAAAAAGACACAGGGTAGAAAAACATGCACATGGCCCTCGCATACACACAGAACAGAGTGGAATAATAACATAAAAGCTTAGCCACCATGTTCCGGTGGTTTAAGATTGGATCTGCATTGCTTCTGCTTGCTTTGGAAACAGATGTGATACGTGAGTCACCCAAGTCCCTCCTGTGAGTAAGAGCTGCCGGCTGACGCCATTTCTACACCAATAAAAGGCCGAGCAAGCGTTCATGAACACAGAAAATACTGGATCACACTCAGACATGCATGCAGGTATACATATTTGCATGACCACACAGGGTCTTGGCAAGCAGAGGGTTGTTTTGACACAAAGAACAAGTGTCCCTTGTGCATATCTACACACAGGCACGCCCACACAAGAATTGGACACAAACACATACACGCAATGCTGCCATGTCCTGAAGTTCCACCCATGCTGCATATCAATTATTTGTCCACCTGCAGAGTTATCAGCAATGATGGTTGAATATTAGCTTGAATATGCAAATTATGTTCTTTATCATGGATGACGTTAGTTAACTCACGTAATGTTCAACCACTAAAAGAGCACGACCCCACAGATCTGCGTGGCCTGTTTCTATCTTCAGCATAAATCAATATACTGGATTCCACTACATGTCAATCAGGGCTGTGAAAAAACACTCTTACTGAAATTAACTTGTCTTAAATATCAGCTCTTAACTAAAAGCTGATAAAGTCTGCTAGCTAAAATCATTCTCCTCTTGATAGATTAAAAGATATTGTATCCTTGGAGATTTCTAGTATTTATTTGGGGCAAGTTATTGGGAATGTCCCTTAAGGTGGACTTTGGTTTGTTGTACTGAGCAGACAATAGACTACATCAAAGGGTTGGATGTGAGGGGTGGGGGCAGCAGGAGTATGTGTTTGTCTGTGTAAAGACTTTGTTTTACTGCCTTCAACACCTGTCGACACTTTGAGCCATAATTCAGGATGCTTTCCATTCATCACACACACACACACATACACACACACACACATACATTCATACAACACATTGAATGAGGCGTCCAGAGAAGTACATTTAATTACACAACTGACCTCCATCTTTTATTACACCATGACACCAAATTCAAATATACATAATGAGTACCATCCTCTTCAGTTCAGTGTATGATACAGTTATTTACTGTTTGTCTTAGAGCATATCCCCCAAAAAAAAGAAAAAAAAGAAGAAAAAAAAGAAAAACGGAACCAAATACCCACTTTAGAAAAAGAAACGGTACAATTATCAGAGACACTGCAACACAGAGAGACAAGATGCAACGGACAGAGAGGGAATAGTTATGATCAGTGTTCTCTTCAACTTCACATTGCCAAAATGGATAAAACAAAAAACAAACTCATTAACAGTAGTGATAATGTTTAATGTGTATAAGACTCTGAATTAAACAAAACAAACTATATATATATATAAAGAACAAAACAGTAAAGTGAAGTGCAAATTTCTTTGGAAGTTGGAATAAAGTATGTATTTCTTCATTAAGACATAAATAAGTTATAAAATAGAAGCTATCAAAACAGAAACCAGAGACAGACATTGAAGAAATAAAAGGCAAGACAATTTTTATAGTTTCAAGTAGGCGATATTTCTGAGCCATACAGACACACTGTACAGAGGCATTCTGAGAGCCGATTTGTGGTTCGAACCTTCAGTGTAATTTCATTCAGACATGCAAGTTAATGCAAACTGTCCTAGAACCCTTTGCTCCAAAATGGCGCCCATTAAAAATCCTAAATGAAATCCAGCAGGCTGTTCTCAGAGGTTTGTTTCCAAGAGATGAGTGAAGCTCCTCTCTCAAACAAGTTTTGCACTTTCAATTAAATGGAATTCGGTGAAACTTTAAAGTCCAGAAATGTCCAGGAAACACGTCCCTTTTTATCACTTTGGGTGAATCTCAATACTGTTGAGTTTCTTCCTCTTGCACTCTCCTCTTTCTGGAATGAAATGTTAACAACACTGATTCATAAAAGAAAATCCCTCGTCATTGACGAGGCTTTCGTCATGATTAAGAATTAAGGAGAGGATATGAGCGGAGTGGAAAACCTCAGCTTTCACTGCAAAAAACATTGCTGCTCTTTAAATAGCAGGTCGTCCCACTGCACTGGATATTTGAAATCAAGTCATGACAAAACTGTCGGCAAACCTTCATCTCTTTACAATGAATGAACAATACATTTCTTCAACTATGTTAAGCTGAACCAATGCCTTTTCCAGTAAAATGAAATGCTCCCAAAGGCAGCAGGGCGGTCGTCAGTTACTGTAGATGCAGCGGCTGGAGTCAATGTCAAGTCAGTGTCGTAGATCACTTCTTTCTCTGGAAGACGTTGGCCAGCATTGCACCCGACGTGGTTAGCTGACCCATCTTACTCAGGAACTTGGTCTTGGCGTCCTCACCGACCAAACTGGATGCAATGGACATCGATCTATGGAGAAAAACATTAAAACAAAGAAAGTTGTGTTTGATGACGCAACATGCTAAGCCCTTCTTTTTAACATCTATGGAGTGAGGGACAGCCATAAACGAAAGCACTCAGTATGAAATAAGATCCTCAATCGGGACGAGGGCATTAAGATTTAGGTTATTTTATCCAACAGCAATCTCTCTATGGATCCATATAACCCCACTTCTTATCACCCATTATCTGCTGACGAGCTTCAGACAGCCTTTACTCTACTTCAGAAAGGAAATGCTGTTTGCTAATACAGCCCCTCCTGATTTTTACAGTCTAACGGCTCCATCAGTTCCTCTTTTGAGATAGCAGGGATTCAGACTGAGACAACGGAGCAGTTACTGCCTTCTGCCAAGCTGCTGTATTGCTCAACCGAAAGACAAACACCACATCTGAGAGCAGACGGCAATTTGAAATCAATTAATTTAGGGAGTTCAGACTTTGTGTGCATCATCATGTCTATTAGAGGTTTCCTAGCGTGTGAGACTAGTTAAGGAATGTGTTACATGAGTGCTTCATGTCTAATGGCACGATGGAGAAAGAAGGGAGAGAAATTTGTAGGAGCATTCAAAGTTTGTGACATTCAGTAGACTGGAACACAAGTTCAGAAAGTCATTAAGTTGATGTTAAGCAAAAAATATCAGGGTTTGGGTAATATTTCATACTAGGAAGTATATAACTAATTAAACGGAACTTCAAATTTCAAAAAAAAAAAAATCTGCATTCCTTGAGGTCAGAACTTCTTTAAAAGATTCATGCTGTGAAAATAAAGATCCAGCTCATCTATTATACTCAGAGAAGTTGAAGAAAGAGTTGACGGACCAAAATGAAAGAGGAACAAAAATGTCTCGGCACAAACACAGAGATGTTAACCTCGAGAGTTTAATGGAGGGTTTTAGGGAACACACCCAAAATCTGAGCTCATGTGCATGCACACACACAGACACAGACACACACACACACACACACACACACACACACAGACACACATACAAGCACACACACACCTCTTTTTTAATGAACCCCAAACACATGTTAACAAGATGGGAGAAACGTCTTCTAAAAAGACACCCACACTGTGGCTGGTGCTCCAGCTCTCAGCTTTACCAAAACAACTCCTCTCATTTTTCTCTTTCTGTGAAGATACCCACATAATGAGTATAGTTCCAACACTCTTACATTCCCCTCTCCCCTCAGGAATAAACCCACAATGTGGGCTCGTTCCCAGTTCTATTAAAATGACCCCTCTCTTCACAGTAGGAGAACTTCTTCCCCCTTTTGATTCTTCTTTTTACTGAATTACCAATTTCAAGCCATCACTAGTTCCTGTCAATGCCTCTCATGCAATAAAAAAACAACAATGCTTTGCAGATCATTTTTTGAAGCAGTGATGGTGGGAATGAGACTGTGTGTTTGTTCTCACCCTTGTGCATCTGCCATTCCTCTGTTTTCCACCTTGATCTCACATTCTTTGATCATAGAACTCAGAATCACCTGCAGAGAGAAGAAAGAGCCAGATTTAGCAGAAATATTACCTTCACAAAAGCACAAAAATGCTATGTTGTTTCTATAACACTTGTATGACTTTAACATTAGTACAAAGCATTCAAGGTTGATCTGATTCAATCCCAATATGACAAATATAGGACACTATTTCTAAATGGTGATGCATGTTGATTCCTAAATGAGGCTGTAGTTTAGAAAAAGAATTCCTGTCTATGAATGAAGTCTGCAGACGGAGTGGATGTGCAGAGAAGGAAAAGAGTCAGCTGACCATTAGTCACCTCGGGAAAATGCTCACATGAATTGTAACGTGTGCGAATGTGAGACACAAATAAATCCTGTAGAGGTGTGTGTATGACTGTTTCTGAGAATGAGGTGAAGAGTCAGACTGTCTGTCTTTACCATCGCTATGTGACATCCCTCTTGGAGTGTTACGAATGAGGGAGACAGTCTGACCGAAGAATGCAGATGAGATACTGTACTGTGTGAGTGAGTTTGTCTGTGTGTTGATAACATCAGTGTCTGAATACATGCATTGAAACCCCCCCTGCTCCCCTCAGACCCCTCCACATGCATTGAGTGTGGACACATGTCTGCCTCTGCTGACCTCGTGCTCTGGTGAGAGTTGCTCCATGTCGGCCCGGAGACACCTGAGGCCAGGCAGGAAGTGGTTGACCATCACCTCCTCGGAAATGACTGAACAGGAAGTTAAGGTTGGGTTAAAAAAACAACAAACTGTGCTGTAGTTGTAGTTAACACCTCTTGAGCCAAAGCACCTGGCAGCACCATGAATAAAAGAATATATAGAAGGAAAAGCAATAACTTTGCACTATCCGAGCTGCAGTGCAGACTTTAGAAAGCCAAATGTGGGGTTCATTTTAAAAGCCTGTGTAATGATTTCTGAAATGTATTCTTTTAAGACAAATCCGGGAATGAACTCAGTTTAAAAAAAATAGCCCAACCTTATGTTAAATTGACTGTAGCTAATCAAAATTGAGTGTTGAAACAAAAACAAAACTCACTTTGCATATTGTAATAACCCTTTTATGTATTAATATCAGATCTTTCTTGTTTTTCTCGCTACGTGTATGAACATATACTTAAGAGCTGGTGTTTCAAAGCTACAACTGTCATCAAGACAACTCAACAAACAAAAGCAATGTCAGTGACCGAAAAAAACCCCACTGATTTTCTTTTGATTGTATAAACACTCCACCCATGTTCATCAAAGCAGGTTCACACAAGATGTTCGGTGCGGCACTCCGCCTTCGACCAGGACTGCATGTGTTCTGCCACCTGTCACAGCCACTGGAGCTATAGTGAACGTATCTGTATTTTTAGAGATGGGAGGGAGTGTAAGATTTCAGAGCTTGTCACACTGATTACAAGAGAAAGGGTTTGCAGTGGGAGGTAAAGCCTCTGAGGTTAGGTCTATACCTCGTGGATACAACTGCACTGTAAAATCACAGCCTGACAAAGATCCGCAGGAATGAACCTCAGACCAGCTGTCCTCTCTCTTTATATGTGTGTGTGTGTGTGTGTGTGTTGGAAGTGGGTGGGGTGGCAGAGGGGTGACAGGCTAGAGAGAGGAAAAAGTGTGAGAAAGGAGGAAAAAAGTAAAAGGAGAAAGAATCACAGAGGAGAAGGATGGCAGAGGCAGTGGAGAGGTAATGTAAACGTGAGCCCCATCCTGGGAACTGTAACCACGGATTGAAGCTGATGTTCAGTTCCTTTCCTCCACTCTTTCTCTCTCTCTCTCTCTCTCTCTCTCATCCTTTCCTTTGCTTAACCAACCCTGTAATTACTTCTAGCCCCAAAATGGAGGCAGCTTATTTTCCCTTTCTCCTCCTGCCAAATGACAGGCAAACTCTGCCAACACACACACTGAACCACACACACCAGGCACAAGGCTGATACACACCAAGCAGATACACAGGAACACAGTTGACCTGTGCAGCTTGCATTTGACCAGTAATTCTAACGGCCTTCCACTGACTCATACTGTAGTTACGACACCTTACCAGGAACTGTAGCCAAAGTTCGACAGTGATTCCTGGTATAAAGCTTGGAAATACATACCGTTATTAAAAATAAGCATGAGTAAGCTAACTTCTGCTCAAGTTTCACACACTCAAACTGCTACCAGCACCAGTATATGGAGAGTGTTAAGACAACAACAATAAAAAAGTCCTCTCATTAAAAAGGAAATCCAGACAGACCAATATCCTGAATGCTTATTCCTAGACACTGTTAAACAAGACCTATAGAAGGATACAGCAGCAGGAGAGGGCGCTGTAGGCTTCGAATAGCTGGGTGGCGATATCAATCCTCTTGCTCTCTGTCGCCTGGCTGTTGTTAGCCAGCGCCAGTTTGTGAAGGTGAGGCAGCACGACTGCAGACATGTAAAAAAGACATACAGACAAAAGATTAGTGCAGATGAAGAGCACAAAAAATTAAGATTTCATACATGGTTTCATTGTGGATATGAAAGAAGAAATAATAATAATAAAAAATATCCTGTCTGTTACATACACTCATCTCTAAAGCGGGGCTCTGCGTTAGGTCCGACCCTTCCAAATGTTCTGATGATCTCCATGTGCAAAGAGTGCTGGTCTTGATACTGAGGGTCTTCCAAGAACGACGCTAGCTGCATTTTGACACGCTCCAGCAGCTACACACACACACACACACACACACACACACATTGACAGTAGTCACACATATATTTAGATAACTTGATTAAAACACATTAGCCATGCAAACAGTTGGATATATAGTTTCCTACCTCTTTTTGTGTGACAGTCTCCATGATGGTACCAAAGGCAGGAATAGTGGATATCCTCACAGAGCTAAAAACAGCAGGAGAGCAACATAATGGTTTGACCATTTCATAGCCACCGTATCATTTTGGTTTTTCTCTAGTGTCTCCATTGACATACTTTTGGCTAAGAATCAGAATTAGTCAGATATTCTTAAGATTCATTTCTACATGTTTGAATCACCAGATGGTATCAAGTTAAGACACCATTAGGGAGGTAGCTATCTGGCTTCCTCATAGCATTTTCAGATTTTTGAAAGATAATGCTCCTAACTGCTTCAAATGTTGATTGAAAATATGCATTTTATGCAACCATTCAAAAACCCAGGAAACAGTTACACTAAACCAAACTAACATTATTACAAATAAACTATTGATGCCTGCTGCACAACTTAACAAATTTGTTAATATTTGCTAACAGCCACAAGCTGGGAAGACTGTGAGAGCTGACTTTTCACTGCTTTTTAACTGACAGGTTCTGGCATTATTTTCCTACAATCTGATTCTATGATAATAAGCAAATATCAAAACTTTGAAAAAGATATTCGACCAAGTTATATGTCAAATATGTTACATCTATGACCCATTTTCATTATCAGTTGAGTACAGTGTAACTCTTGAGATAACAATGAATCAAATGCAAAACTAAAAGGGATCACTTACTTACTATTCAAAGGGATTACTTATTTCCAAATTCATGATCTTCAAGGCTTAAGAAATCATAAATAATTCAAAACACAATAATGCATATTATATGTATCTGACTGAAATGAATTTTAGGAAGCAGCCAAGTTAATGGGTGATGTTAGATAATCATTCCATTTAGTCATTTAGTAGGAGCAGGAAAGATCAAAAGATACACATGGGCCATCTTAGAATCAGTTTCTCATTACAGCTCTAAGCAATCATTCTTATATCATAGATTGTGGTCACCGTGCTAAAATTTATAAAAGGCAAAAAAACAGAAAAAGAAAAATGAAAGACCAGAACATATGTTAATTTAAATTGAATCTACAAGTGTGTGTCCATTAGCATGTGTATTTCAATACAGAGAATGATGAGATGAAAAGGGCTGCATTCCAACAGTGTTGCCACTATTTTCGTCATTTTGTCTGATGACAACCATGAAGGCTGGATGTACATGAGCAATTCAAAGAGGTTTTCTTTGAAGAACTGTCAATGCATGGCTACAAGTTTGTCCTCTGTTCACACTGCAATGAAAAAGGCAAAAATGTGTGACATGAGGGAAGATTGAAGTACCCGTCCAATTTGAAATGTTTAACCAATCATTATGGGTCACTGGCTCCAAATCAGTGCATATTGAAGACAGGATACAGGAAGAGACACTAATGAATCCGGCTCTTTACTTCCTCTCCCACTGAATTTTTGTGGCTTCTGTCATATCAGCAAGATATTCACACAAGATTTTTTATTTATTTTTTTTAATTCCCATTCTAGCTCAGCAAGAGAGATTTCTAGGAAGACGCAGCTTGACACTGTAAGGATGCAGCCCACAAAATGACAATGTTTACAGAGAGGTTTTCTTGTGTTGATTGACTCACAATTCAGGCCCACTGCACAGAGTTATAAGGGCCGGAGCCGCCCGGCGATCTACTAATGCTTCACTCATGCCTCGGAGAACCAACTGCAAACCCACCACACAGCAGGATGAGAGAGAGGGAGAGGCAGGGTGGGAGGAGGTAGAGACAGATAGAGATAGGAAGAGGAAGGAGGAAGAGAAAGGAAGAAGATAGAGGAAAAGACAGGAGATAGAAGAGATGGTGTAGAAAATAGAAAAATAGAGCGACAGGAAAAACTGAGAAAGTCGGGGTGAAAACCAACCACTAGTTGATGGGTTGGTGAGGAGAAGGGGCCCTGCTTCAACGGAGTGGGGTGGGGAGGAGGAGGAGGAGGAGGAGGAGGGAGGGGTTTCAGATGAGCATGCATGGAATTGTGCTATTGCCACATGCAAGTCAATATGCACGCACAGATATGGCAGGGGACGCAACATGAGTGAATACGTGTTAGTGTTGCAGACTGATGAAGCAACGAGAGCTGGCATGAATTAGTGTTGCTGACTGATGATGCAGACATGCACAATGTTAGTGTTAACAGTGGTTACACTGATGAACCACCCCATGGTCAAGCCAGATCCTACACAGGAGCAACTCAACACAACCACTAACAACTGAGACTTTTGGTTATGACTAATATTGGCAGAAAAGGGAGAACCTGAAGAACGTAAAATTGTTCAATTAAATAATTATCCCATGATATAAAAATGATAAATGATGATTATTTTGGTTTTGTATGCTGAGTTTGCTCCTGGCAGATACAGACTTGTTCCAGTGTGATAGTTCTCACGCGGCAGAGAGAAGGGGGGAGAGAGACGCGGCGCAGTTTATTGTTGGTGTTCCACTTACATTTCGGGGTCGGAAGACAGTGTGATGAGAGCCGGCACCACTCTCTGAGCTACCAGCGTCTCATTCACCCCCTTCACCAGCAGCTGATCGGATTGGACAGAGCCAGCCGTGATGTCACAGAGGTGGGCGGGGCATTGGGACAAGAGCGAGCAACACCGCCAATAGATAGAGAGAAAAGAAAAGAAAAAGCAAAACAGAAAGGGGAGGGAAAAAGAAAAACAAACACAAAAAGATAGGAAGAAAGTGATATACAATGACAAGAAACATAGCTGCAAGGCACGGAACGGCACTGCATGTATCAAGCAAGTGTGTGTAAACACACATTCACGCACGCACACACACGCACACGCACACACACATGCACACGCAGGTATGCAGAAGAAATGGCAAAGCCAACAATGCTAAACTGCACAAATAACATTACAGTAAAGTGAGCATAAAGCTGTGGGCTCTTTCCACAGACTCCAGGTCAGATTATTATTTAATCTGCTTTAAAATTAATAAAACAACTGATGCTAATCTGATCTGGGAACTGTAGCAGAGGACCACATTTCAACCCACAGTTTTGACAATGGTGGACAGCTAAACACTATGGAATGGTGAAAGTGAGGTGTGGGGAGCGGGGAGGGCAAGTACTTCACAGTAAAGGAACAGGGGGAACATGAATACAGCCTACCACTCCTCCTCCCCCACGTTTAGGTCAACATGGGCCCGTTTCCACTATTATACATATATCCTCATCCCAACATTTGACTTGAATGTGTGCACAGATCTCAAAGGACAGATAGATGTGATTGATTATGTTTTTTTCCGATGGCTTAGGCCAGGACTTTCACCTTTGGGAACCTGGTTTAAAAATGGATGCAATCAGTGGAATAAAAAATGGGGAGAAAACAGGGAAATGGCCGTCACCCTTTAAAAACACTGTTCGTATTATATTTCCATAAGCCCTGAAAAACTGAAAAAAGTGAAAAAAGTATTCATGAGAAAACATTTCTGATTAAATTATTCTTTCCAACAACACTGAAAAGGAACAGGCCTTGAACTTTTGTGATTATACTTTCAGGTTGCTGACTTTGGCCTTTCTCTGACATGCTGCAGATATTTATGTAGTCAGTTTTGAGACCAGTGCACAGTCTGATGTAAACTCTGGGAGAGCCTAGCCATACAGTTGGAACCAGTGTGCTGGTAGTGCTACAGGGGTTACAGGAGTCTTTACTCACACTTGTAAAACAGAGTGGCTAAACATTAAATGCATATTAAATAGCAGCAATAGCAAGCAGAGCTGGCACATGTACAGCAAAAAGATTAACATGAAGAATTCTATAATGTAGGGCTGCAAAATGTATGTATGATTGCATAAGACAAGTTTAACTCATAATTAGTCCATTATTATGTAGTGACAAATAATCAAAATACAAAAAAATTGGATTACTATTTTTTTTCCCATATATGTACAGCTATGTTATACTACTAGTAAAAAAAATTGCAGTACATTAACAGTTTATTCTTAATCTTGTCTGATCCAAATATCTAAGCATCTGTTATGAGGTTAATACAATGTCCGACTGAGTGTGTGAGTGTGTGTTTTTCTTGTACCTCAAACATCCGTGCTGCAGTACACCGCACCAGTGCAGAGGTATGGACAACACCGTACCACAGAACAGTCAGCAGTAATTCATGATACACTGGGTTGGCACTGAAGAAAAGAGAAGAAAAAAAAAAAAAAAAAAACAGAGGGCAAAATTTTGGGGACTGATAGCTGATTTTTCCGTCATGGTTTAATCTTGTGATGGACGTATTAATAGAGAAACTCAATTACTGTACACAGTGCAGGTCAAACTTGTCAGTACACAGTTAGTCATATGCTTAAAAGAGGTCATTTCTTTTTGTATCACGAGCCATAAGAGAGTCAATTTGTGTACGTGTGTGTGTGTGTGTGTGTGTGTGTGTCTCACCCGAGCTCTACAAAGGAGGCCTTTAGGCTGTCGAGAGGTGCATGGGACAGAGACAGAGTGGTCATTACATCCTCCAGGAAACCCACCAATAACTTGCGATCCTCATCCTACACCGAAATGACAGTACATGTGCATCAGTTACATCTTGTCAACAAAACATATATTGAAAAGCAATGTAGTATGTTAAAGTGTGTGTTATTTTCTACAGATCAGTTGGAGCATTTTGGTACATCTTTTATCACTTTTGACACGAGTTGAATAGGGTTGCCGTAAATATCTTTTAACGACATTTTCAAGTTAACACAAATACATCACAACAGGCTTCACTGTGTTTTGGAAGTGCCACATCATTTTATGACCCTGAATTAAAAACAAAAACATGTGGCCGCTTGATGTGTTTTGGACTAGATTTTTCCGTGTGACTAAGAACAATAACACAAAGCATTAACGTCTTTCACACTCAACACACTATGAATATATAAGAGAGAACAACAGGGGATTTCTAAGTATGTAAATAAAACATTCAACTATACAGAGATCATTTAAATGACTTATTGAGAACTTATCTTACAAAACACTAAAAAGCATCACAAGGTTAGACTCTTGATAAATCAATAAAACAACTTAAAGTAGTGTTTTCAAGGTGTTTAGAAGTCAGCTGCTAATGGCCTGATGTATGTTGGTAAGTTACCTGGTTATAACATGTCAGCACTCCAGTGGCATAGATAGGGACTGTGGCTTTAGTGAGAATACCATTCCCTGCTGAGGCATCTGTCAGAAGAAAACCAAGCAGTTCAAAAGGACAAATGTTACATCAAAAATCAAACTGCAGTCATTCAAATGTTTGTTCCTTGTGGCTGCATTGCATTATGGTCTTTTGATGCTACTAATTAGTAGCAGCAATAGAAATTGTCATCTTTGCCTTTCTTAAGATGAACATCTTCCTCTAAGTACAATTGTGGGTCAAGATACGACAATAACACTCTTCTCATGCTCTATTTTTATACTATTAATAACATGTGAATTACTATCATTCATTTTATTCTTAATTAATAAGAAATCCAAAATATAACAAGATACAATAGAGCATAACAGGATACAGTATATCACACTGTACTCTGCAATTGTAACATGACTATGTCTGCAACAATGTGTCTACAGCATACATTATATCATTGTGGTTTTACAAAAAATCTACTGGAGAGGGCGACTGAAATGTAAGGTCACAATGACCTAAACACAGACTGGACAAAACACATTTCATAAATGACCACAATACCAGAGCTAAATTACTTGGCAGCCAGATGAGACCAAGCACCTCTTATAACTACAAAAACATGTCCGGAATGAAAAAAAATAAGGAGAAGAAGAAGAGGGGAACACCCATAAGTGACTCCAAATAGCTTGTTTACATAAACAGTGTCTTCGTCTGAACTCCACCTCCCAACATTCTCTTCAGAGAGCTGAGAAAAAACTTGCAACCCATGCACATGTTTGAGTAGTTTTGATCTGCACTTACCAACATTCTCTTCAGATAGTCTGAGAATCTCTTGGAACTGTGGTTTAACCTAGAAAGGTCATGAGAATCATTATTTATAAAAAGTCATCATTTTATTTATAAACACCTTTGACATTCACTGGAGAATGCTATTTTAAGAATGTAATACCTCAGATGTTTTTAATGGAAAGGTCACAGAATGGAAAAGTGGTCTCGAAAAATTAACCCAGATATAATCACAGTCCACTACACTAGTGGTCACTACAGTTGAGTTTAAAAAATTCTGTCATCACTGATAAGAGGTGTAGTATCACAAAAACATAATTTATAAATGTACAGTTTTGTCTACTCCAATTCTAATAACACGGTTTAATAATCAAAGTTGCTGGTTTTGGCTTTACCTTAGTGTTGGTGAAGATCTTGCCGAAGGTGCGACAGAATCTCCAGAAGAAGCGAGAGAACTCATGGACACAGGTTGATGAGGTCACGTTGATACGACCCACTATCTCTATGAGCTGAGGAAGCCTGGACACAGAGTATACAGATGGAAGTCAGCATGTGTAAATGTGTCATGTTTGTTTCTTCTATGACATACAAAGCTTTTTACTATGTGTTTGAATTCTGCATACATGTGCACATCTTTTTCCATGCATTTAGGAACTGTGTATGTATATATATGCTGTGTGTGTGTGTGTAGGTGTGTGTGTGTATGTGTGTGTGTGTTCCCTCACAGCTGGTTGACAACCCATAACAGGCTGTCCCATCCGGTGGTTCCTTCATGTTCTAGCTGGTGGTCGTAGAGTTCCAGGAGAGCACTCAGCATCTCCCTGCTGCCTATGATAGTCGCCACATCCTGGAGAGGAGAGGCTGGCCTGGGGAACCGAGTCACTGCAGGCACAAAGACACAGCATCAGAATGACTCTTCCGTTTGTGACCTCTGTGTGTGTGTGTGTGTTTGTGTGTGTAGTTGTCATACCCTCTATTGGCGGTATGTCTCCATGGAGTTTGGCTCTGCTGGTGAAGGGTGCATTCTGCAGCACCACAGCAAATAAAGGAGGGATGAGAGACTGCAGGGCTGACAGGAACACGTGAAGCTTGTGTTCATCCAGACCGTGTTCTCCTTGCTACAAAACATAGGAACAGGGGAGAATACAATGATGAGAGCAGAAATGAAGTGCTACAATTCTTTTTTACATGTCATGCCAAGATATGACCCTGGAAATGATGGGCATACACACGTAAATGTACTATATGTAAAAAGAATGAACACTTACCAGAAGTAGCTTCTCTATGCGTGCCAAAAGAGAAGGGATGAGTGCAGTTTGCAGGGTGCCCAACTCTGTGGTCCAGGCAGCAAAAGCGGGGATGAAGACCTGGTGGACTGCACTGACCACACGCTCTGACGGGTCCCCAAGTGACAGCAGCATCAGCTCAAAACCCTAACATACACATGCACAAAAGAGCAAGAGCAAGCTTGTAAAGAAAGAGCAACGTTAACCCCTAAAGCTATTTATCTCTTATTGTCATGTAATTGTTACAACATGGTTTCACATGCAAGAGCAATTCTTGCAAAATCCTGCAGCATTACCCTAAAGGTTAACTATATCTGAAGAAAGCACAATGAATGAATAAACAGAAAGTAGTGCTACTGTTACTAATTTCTGACACATTTTCTTCTCTCAACACACATACCTGGGAGTATTTATCTGGGTCATCTATATAACCCATAATAATACCCAGACTCTTGACCACAGCCTCTCTGACCATGTCAGCCTTATCCTCAGCGAGCATCTGCTGCAACATGGACAAAACCAGGGAGCTACGAATCTCCTTCTGGAAGACACAAAGTCAGAGGATTACGCCATATTTGATTCATATATATGCATGCACAGCCATTTTTAATTCTGTGTGCACAACATCTTCTTACAGGCAGATATGGTGCTAAGGCGCCACAGGACTCCGCCACCAACAGTCTCCTCTCTGGATATTTGTGGTTAATCTGCAGAGGAGCAGAAAAACGGGTTAGATAAAGAAATGCTGAAAAGAAAGAGAGAAACAGGAATTGAAAGAAGGACAGGACCAGACAGGAGGGCGACCACCATGGAATGGAAACAACTGGAGAATCATCAACACGCTGACCCTGTAGAAACCGCTATTTGTCTTTCAAGACACATTCTCAGCCTCTAAACTGCTGGCAGCTGTGGTTGCCATGGCAGAAGATTTTGTTTATCAAAAATGTGTTACATGAGGTGACACAGGTGGCAATGAAAACAAAACTGCTATCATATGTAAGTCAGGGACACTGTGGAAGTGTGGATAGCAATATTCAGAATTGGAACATTCAATTAGAACAACATTGAACTGTGTGCTCACTGAAAGCGACAGGCTGTGTTTTTAATATCATGCCTCATGAAGTAGAAATGAAGTATCACAGAAAGATTTGAAAAGTGACAGAATATCACATCGCATTTACTATGCATGACTCCATGAAAAGCAATCATTAACTTCTGTCTGAGACGTTGGAGGTGGTTGACTGAGCAAACTTGTTGTAGCACATATAATTGATCAACTACTGCTTTTAATTTTCAAGCAGGTGTGTATGAAGCCCTCTTTGTGTTTACAAAGCAGAAACAGCCAATGACTCAGGGCACCTGCAGTGTATATACAGTACCTGTTCCCAGCACTGAGGAAGTAGTTCAGCCTCAACACGTGTGGGACCCACGTGTCTCGCAAAGGCAACACACCCCGTCAAGATCATTTGTCTTTGGAAACACACACACAGACAGAAAAATATGAGAACATGAATGAGTGTTGCATACACTCATAGTTTGACTCTGCATCTTTGATATCTTTGTAAGAGGACACACACACACACACATACCTCTGCTCATCATCTGGTCTCTTGATTAGGTTAAAGAGGATGTGCAGGAGCTGGTCTCTCTCTTTAGGCTCTGGGTGAAGGCAGGCAGTACACAGGATGAGAGGAATCAACTCCTGAAGGAGAAAAGAGAGACAGAGAGAAAAGTGGCATCAGTTTAGATTACTTTGCAGAATAAGAGTGAGGTTACAACACACAAGGAAAGGAAAGGATGCTTGTAGCAGTCAAGCAGGCCAGGAAGTCTATGGAGCAGCAGGGACAGCAGTGGGGCAGAAGGGGTTTTATTAAAAAAGAAGAGAGAAAATGGGGAAAAAACACAGCGGGTCAAAACCGGTGAAAACATGCTTACCTTTAATACCTTGTTGGTATTATAACTTGCCTTATTTTGTTCTTGTCACACATACACAATTAGATAGCCACATACTTTAGAAATTAAAATAGTGCATGCATACACCCAGACAGAGCTTCATATAGACAGACACACTCATACTTAATGCACTAGTCCCTTTACAGAACACAGCTCTATTCCAGTTCAGACAGAGTTCATGGACCTTCCAGCGAGAGTGCTCAGCTGCCCTTGATACAGGGCTTCCATGGCCAAATTGTGGTCAGCCCTACATTCCCCCCACACACACCCAAATTAGAGACTGCATACAGAGTTAAAAATATGTTTTCTTTGTCAAACTCTGTATTTTTTTCCAGGAAGATATGATATTTTCCTGTCAAGTGCTGGACGAACGAGCAAAACCCCAACACTGGATGGAGAGATGGACCTGATGGAGAGACTTGAGTAAAGATAGGCTGTGATGAGTCACTCGCCAACACTGGCCCAATCCTCTGAAGTGTGGGCCATGGTTATTTTTTAAAAAGTAAAAATATGACATTTAAGTATCAGATGGTCATTTGAAGCGGTTACATGACTAGTTCAATATAGGTGAAGCCAGTTCAAGCGCCAAAAAGCCAGTAAAAAGCTGAAAATTAACTGGGTTCAGCCAGATTTAACTGTCACATTCAATAATCTTCTGTCCTGGCCTTTGAAAGTGCTACACATCTTCACAAGAGACATTTCTGGAGACTCAACAGGACTGGCCTGATAAAACAAATATTCATATAGAGCACACATCTGAAAAGCCAGAATCCACACTGACCCTGTTCTATTTCCGTGCGTCTGATGTGAGGACTTCTTCAGGGGGTTAAACATCTGACCTGTACTGGGTAAACATTGTGGGCAGGTAGAGTGGACAGCACGACGCCAGGATTCAGAGGCCTGGGGGTCTGACGCTATATTTCAAAGAGTAGAGCTCCTGCATTTTTCTGTACAAGGGCCACTATGTTAAATTGCCTGCATACAAATGTAGAACTATTCTTTGATACCTACATTCAAATTCCACCAAATGAATATTAAATCATTGATTTATTATAAAATGTTCTCAAGCTAGAAACTTTGTTTACGGTTCACACATATAGATAATCAAATGGACTGCAGAGACTGGATGTCTGGGTGATCTTTTTCAAATCATTTGTAATCCACATTGACTTTCTACTGCATTGTTAAAGAAACCTGAGCCCAAGCACAAAACACGAACAACAGAATATAAATCTATGTGGATATTTTGAGGGTATTTTCCTTCTTCAAATTACCAGAGGGAAAGACATTTTGTTGCATTCAAGGATGTCCTTTTACAGTACACTTTAAACATTTATTAGCTTTATTAAAACTTAAACTTTACAAAACATTAAATGGTTTATCTGGATCCCTGCCCTTTGGATAAAAAGATGTTTATTTTCATTTGTCAGCATGTACTTGAAGCAGCTCTTTCTTGAGCAAGCGAAGCAGTGTACCTTCCTCTTTTTAGTACTTGGCTACCAACCCACCTGTCACAAAGACTACTCAAGTGTGCAGAAGTGTTTTTGATGATCCAGCCAGTAGAAAAAGGAAGTCAATCATTATGTCTTGTAGTAACCCTTTGTAGTTATACCACTTCTTGAAAAACCTATACATACCCCCTCATTTTTTTTTACTATATACTGACTATAATCAAGAAGATAATTATGTAGAATATGACCACAAATAAAGATTTTTTTCACAAAAACAAAATGAAAAAGCAAACAAAGCAGCACTTCGCATTGAGCAGGAAAGCTACCAAAGAAAAACATACTGTTTAATGATTTACAGTGTCTGATAATAGAGGCAGGTGGCAGGCAGATTTTCGATAAATCATTCCACTGTTTCAAGTCAAACACCTTTTGTTCTTAAGTGGGTGTGTCTCCAGGTTTGTGGTGGTTAGAGAGCTTCAAGTTGCAAGATGGAAGTGGGAGCAGCTGTGCATATTTATGTACTGTATGTCATGGCTAGTGGATCTAACGGACACTGTACAAAGTCCACACCATTGAAGTAGGACCCCAAGGGCTCAATACTCTTCTGTTTTTTTATTTTATTATTTTTGCCACCTTGCCCTTTAGTTTGTTTTTCTTGATTTTGAAAAGAGATTAAGTTCTCCATAACGGTCTTTGGTTGATTAAAACACCAGAACCATGGTGATATGCAAAGCAGCTACACTGAGAACTACTCTAACCAGACTAACCTCTTTCATAAACTTTTTTTGAGTGTGTTATGAAGTTTCAACACTGTATTTGTACACACACACACACACACACACACACACACACACACACATATATATATATATAAACACAAATTGCATGCAGTCAGTTATGTATTGACAGAGCACCAGGTGTAAAATTTTGTTATTGCCTAATCTCTAATCTGCTTTCCTTCACTCCTCTGAAAAAATGTACATTAAACCGTACACAATCATCCCCACAATTTTATCATTAAAACACAGACTGAGGCTACTTGTACATATGTTGCTAAAAATGTCATCAGATTAATTCAAATCACATAAAACTCACAGCCATTAAGGCAGTGATTACAGCTGCAGCGACTGAAACGGATGGGGAACCAATCAGTAAAAGATAAAATGAGGATACACTGGGTTTAAGTTTAACACAGTACAGTACATAACCCAGCTAAGGCTAAAACTGCATATCTTAGGTCTTTGTTTCACATTAATCTGTTAGCTAGAAATTCATTTTCATATTTTCTTTTATGATAATGCTAGATAACATAACAGTTGGACAGAGCTATTGCTCTTTAGAAAATTAATAAGTCTGGTAAGTCAATGCCTAAGTTACAGCAGTTGTAACCTACAGAAGCCAGGCATTAGTCACAGATTATTGGTCTGGTCATGTGAGAACCATGCAGATGAGTGCGTGAAAGACTCACCTGACAAAGATGCGCAACCATTCTCTAGAGGAGAGGCATGCATGAGAGTGAGAGAATGAGTGAGACGAAAAGAGAAGAAGAAAAATAAAACCAGTGAAGGCAAAAAGGACAGCAAACGTGAGTGTGTGGGGGGGGGCAAAACACTAGAGAAGAGATGATGATGACACTGGCGGGAAAAAAAAAACGCCATCATGAAAAGAGGTGAAATTTTCAATCAATAGATAGACACAAAACAGCCGGGTGTTTGCAGGTTACAAAATCCCATGTTTACTCTTGTTAGCTCTGCAAATCTCTTAATCAGCTCTCTGCTGGCAGAAGACAGTCAAATCTGCAACGGGCAACAAGATAAAGGTGGTAATTGTTGCATTAGCAATTGAAGTTTAACGCATTAGCATGATTATCATAAACAAACCAGCAATCATGCAGATTATAGCACTGCCAAGAATACTGGCAGCCTCTACACTGAGTGTAAAACTACACCACAGTTTAGTAGAATTTTGGGAATGCCTTGTGGCACAAACCAAGAAGAAGGTGGCGTGCTTTCAAAGCAAACAAACTGAAATCTCTCTCACACTAGAAATGGGTGTGAATTGTCAGCAGAAAAAACATTTTCAATATGTTAACCCTGTTCAGTAAAGCTACTAAGAAAAATTCTAACTAAAGCTGTAGCATCCACTGTAATCCCGCAATAACTGACAACACGAAATTACATAAGATATTTTAACCATAACCTAATTGGTTAAAGTTAACTTGTTATAAATGATGTTACACGTAACATTTTCGCCCTGCTCAGCCTTGCTGCCGTGTGTATCTATTGGACAGTAAGAGGAGCCTGTGATAATGACAATAATGAAAGGGGGGGATGTGGACGAAAAGAAGAGGACCAGAGGAGCAGCAGAAAAGGCTTTACCTCTCGTTTAGCAAGGAGGACATTGGGGACAATGTGAGGGAGGCAACGACCCAGCATCAACATCACACTCTCCTCGCTGTCTGCTATACGAGACACCTGAAAACGAGAGGGGCGTTACACTGTGTATGTTGTCATAAATGTACTGTTTGTATGTCAAGTGTCTGTGTGTTTGTGTGTGCTGACCTCTGCTCCAAGGCGGCTGTCAGAGCACATTCTGCAGAAGGACAGCAGGGCTTGCTGGAAGGCTGGGGATAACTTCCTAGGACAGCAAAAATTACAAGAGACCAAAAACAGTTAGTGCAGTCTGCACCACTTGATCTGTGCTCCGCAAAAACCCTGGAGACTTCCCTGACCACTGAATGATTGAGGATTAGACTGGGCCACCCTGCCAAAGAGCTTAGTGCTACCACTCTCCCATGTCAAGACTCTATTTCAGTGGAGGAGAAAAAAAATCTATAGATAGATGAAGTTCTGGCCACAAGACATTAAAGCAGCACTTTCACCAAAATGTGAGATATATGTGAGGTTATGAATGAAACAGTATTCCTTTGACCAGATGTTTCACTAGTTGACATAGTAAACATACTACAGCATAGTGGTTACAAAATGTTTACACAGGACAATAAGTCCAAAGTTCAATTCCAACTAGAACTGCCATGTGCTCTGGGGAAATAAAGCCAGTGCCAAAACCTGCATTTTGACTCAAGAGGGCAGCCACTCACTTAATAGGTGCAGTTGTATGCAGCAGTTTAATGTGGCTATGTAGACTGATAACTGCCTCCATCTAGTGGATACATTTTGTAACTACAATGAGATGGACAGCATGGCAGGAGTTTGCCCATAGGAAATAAATCTACTGAATGTAATTTTCTGTACTTCACAGCACAATCTATGAGAACAAATATTAAGAAATAAAGAAAGTATTGTCAAGTGTATAATTTTCTTGTATGTAGAACATTCAGGATACTTAGATATTATATATGTTTCTGAATATTTACATTAATCCCCCCGTTTTCAAAGTTCCATGTGCGTGAATGTCCACTCACCTGTTTGGTTGATCAAAATGGACGGGGGGCCGAGTCTTAAGCTTGTTGTGGGACTGCGGTTGGGGCTGTGACGTGGTCTGAGTGGAGGGAGGACTGGGGTCAGTTTCAGGCTCTGAAACACCCCGGATGTCCAGATACTGGCCATTATCTGTAGGGGGCTGTGGGTTGGACTGGATTTAGTAAGTGAAACTACATCAACAAACATACTGTTTATGACTGGCATAAATCAGTTTAACTCTGTTCATTTCACATTCACATCTGACCACATACCACAGTGGAGGGAGGGATGGTGGAAGAGCAGGAGGGGTTGGATGTATTCTGGGAGCCTAGATCCAGAGTGGCCGGGGGTGAGGAGGAGACAGTCCGCTTCAATGTCTGAATCTCACTGTGGGGTAGAGAAAAATGAGACAGCCTGTCAGAAAACACTGGATAACTCCTATTCATGGAGCAGTTGGCAAGGGACAATTTTGGATTGTGGTAGAGCGAATTTCTCTGAATCTTATTGGAGGCAAGTAGAGATTCTACGTGGAGGGAAAATAAGCTTAATGCTTAAACTCTTCAAGTTCCTCTCATGTATCACAGCATGGCTTCCTTTGTAATTTCATGCAGCAGTGGCGCTTGGGGAACATTTCCATACTGGCTCCACCTCATGACTTCCTTTGGTCACAGTTATGGTAATAATGTGGTGAAAACATTTTTAGATTTGTATGGATGTTCTTTATTTTACCCTCACAGCAGTGGTGAATGTTCTTTTTGTAATGGCATATAACTGCTACATGAATGGAGCATCAGAATATAATGACATACAATATATACTGCTGTCACACCAAGTCAAATATAGTGACTGACTGACTTGTATATTCAGTGTATACAGTTGCATAACACGCACCTCTGCAGTTTCTTGATCTGCTCAGCTAGGCTCTGCTTCTCATTGTTAAGGAGGCTGATCTGGTACTCCAACTCTTGGACAACTTCTGTCTGTTGCTATAGAGGAGGGAAAAAAAAAGATCATACAGATATTTGACAGCCTCAGCTCAAGAGGTGATACAGTAGGTCGAAACTCTTTGCGTGATATTAAAAGAAGAAGTCATTTTTCATGTAGTACCAGTCTTTCTTCTGAAACTATGTGAACACAGAAGTGGCAATTAAGTTTTTCACTGCAGTTTTGTGGGCTACCTCCATTATGCTACTGTGATGCATCAAAGCAGTTGACCTTCGGGGAAAACTGGCACTGTCTTTGTGTGTAAATGCACTGGTTCCATCCAGATTCTACCAATTGCATAACTTTAAAATCATGCCAATAAAAAAAGGTCGAGAGTGGGAGAGAAACAGAGCTGCTACTTCTACTGTAGCCCAAAGCACGACATGGCTGAAAGTTTCCACTGATTAACAACAGTGCATTGACAAATTGAATTACACCCACACACATACACACACACACACCTGTTGTGTGAGGTCAGGCTTCTTTGGGAGATCTTGGGCAAAGCAGTTTCCTGGAAGATCACCCAAATCCACCCCCACTGCCACATCAGCTGTGTCCCGAGGTGAAGGAAGGGGGGTTCCACAGTTCCTGTAGAGCTGCAATAGGTCAGGGGGTTTGGGGATGTTGAGGCCGACATCATCCCACAACTCAAAGTCCTGGAAACAAATAAAAAAAAACCCAACTAAATAAGTAAGTTAAATTGTGTGCATACATATAGGAGGAGGAGATTCAAGCTCGGAACAGGTAAACTGATCTGAGTTGTTCAACTTATTTATGGTCACATGATCCTACCACTGCTCCCAGCCCCTCACAGAAACAAGTGTGATACCTTCTAGTTTGCTTTATTAACATAACAGTACTTTGCACTGAAAAGCAGGCAGAAATAAATGCTAAAAAATGCAACTCCCATCAGACATTTGACCTTCTGTCTTTACAACAAGTGGCAGCTGGAAAAAAGCATTACCTGATCATCATTTTCATCAGAGAAGGTGATGGATGATAGTTTGTATTCATTTTTTAATAAATATTCATTCACAAGGAAGTTTAAGGCTCTTTTCTCCAGTGGGCGTACAGGCTCCTGAGATAGAAAGGAAAGAAGCTGTAAAATGATTCACTCTGTAGCAGTGATACCCTCACAGGGTTTAAACAAACACATTTTTATCTCTCGATTCATTTTAACAGAGGAGCTAAATTCACAAATCTTTCCGTTTCGAACACTTGAAGATTCCCCACCTGAATTTCGGGACTTGACTTGAAGTTCTTTCTCTCCTGAGAGGGCACTTCACTCTCTGAGAAAATGGAGAAGATATTAGATGAGTTCGAAAAGGATGCTGACCGTTATTCATCAAGAGGAATTCTCTTAGAAAAAGAAAAAAAAAAAAAGAAAGAAATAGAGACAGATCTGTAACAAAAAAAGAGGGTTCAGGTGGAGAAGAAGTTAAAAGTACGCCACACCTGCTGCCTGAGTCAAGTTGGCGCGCAGAGCCTGAATGGTCTCCTTTGCTTTCCGTAGCTCAAACTCCAGCACTGGACAGAAGTGACAACACACACACACAGGAAGTGCATCCAACCAAAGACAGGGAACAAACAAATAAAACAAAGATGGGCATGAAAAACAAAACAACTACACAAAAGATCATAAGAGTCATAAAACAATGAAACAAAAAAAAACAAAAAAAAAAGGATGCATGCAAATCATGGGTCTAAGGAACGCATGCAGCAGAGGATCATGGTAAAGCCAGCTGGATGACAGTCTGTTTGACAACTGTGTGTGATGTATTGAGACACATCTTGATATTATAAGATTTCCTGCCCTCCCATTAACAGCAATGACTTAATTTGGAATCGGCAGTTATCTCAATTGTTTTATCAGCATACCAAATGCAATGTAGCTGAGGTGAGAAAATATATAAAAGCAACTGAAATGCAGCCTTGATTATCTAGGAGCTGTCTGACAAAGGATTTTTCCAGGCAGATGCCTTCCTAAAAAACAATTAAATAATTTGGTTTCAAGCCACTCAAAAGGACAGCCACTGCTCAGGTTAATACTTCTTAACAGACTAGGCCATCATACTGTGAACAACACAATCGAAGCTATGAAGCGTCAAAATGTTATTTAGGCAAAAACATAATTCTCAATAACGGAGGCAAGCCGTTCCTGATTTCTTACATAATCAGAGGCAGCAGACATTTAAAGTGTTAGTTTGTTCATTGTGATTAATTCACATTCAAATTTGAAGTCTAAGCTAGCACTGAATCAAAGAAAAAGAACACACAAGATCTTAGACACGTTAGATAAAAAACACACGCAAAAAGTAAGAAGCGATGGAGCAGGAGAACTATGTTGCATAGCTGTGCACTGAGAATCTGCCGTCTCTTCTGACCCTGTATAATCACCCTGAAGGTGTCATCTAATATCTTGGATTGAGGTTGAATGGGTGTGCTGTGCGGTGTGTCTCATAAGTTTTTATTTAAGGACTTAACACACCAATGATGTATTTTACAATTTCCTCTTAAGTCACTATTAAGTTTCAGTTCCCACAACTTAAGACTACTGCAACGAGAAATTTCATCAACATGCTAACTGGACTTTTCTGACAAAATCCATCCACTCTATCTCCATCATCCTTACTTATCCTTACTCGCAGATCAAGAGTGCACAGGATGCAAGCGCAACAAAATGGAAAAACAAAAACTCAATAACGGGGAGAGGGGAAAAAAAAGAAAAAAAAAAGAAAGAAGCAAAAAAGCTAGTCTGGATGGAGTGACTTGTCCAGTATTGTTCACTGGGGTTTGATCAACGTCAGGAGAAAGCCAGAAAACCCAGAGTCAGACAGCTGGGGGCAGGCATCTTGGCAAGAGGAAGAGGCCAGGGGGGCAGTAGGGAGGGAGGGAGGGAGGGATGAGAGTGTGTGTTTGGAGGGGGGGGGGGCTGAAGAGGGAGGGGAGATAGGAGAAGGGGAAGGGGGAGATGCCAATTTGGGAAGGTGGGCAGTGTTTGAATGACATTCATTTTAAAAAAAGATGCAGAATTTGTAGTTGAAGGCATGGAACCAAAATCTCTGCTGCATGGTTTGAACTGCACCCTTACAACATTAAAATATAGTTTTAGTATTTCCTTTAACTGATAAAAGCCCCAAACCACCTGCAAGCTAGTATTACTTATAACTACTAAAGTGTTCATCTTTGTAGTCTCATAAAAGCAATTCACATTAAATCTAATAATATTAAAACATGTAAACAATGCTTTTTCAATGTAGTCTAAATCTCATGTTTAGTAGTCATGTACAGTCCAGAGAAAAAAAAAACATCAAAGAAAGATTAAAAAAAAAAAAAACACAATATATGCCAGTATTTAAAAAAAAGTCTGTTCATAACTCCAATAATCTATATCACAATTATGGATTGGGGCTTTTCAAGACTACACTTACCGACCAAATGGGTGGATGACTACAGAAAGGTGGTAATGGATAATGTTAACTGTACTATGTCATAGTGTGCAGAGCTCCAATGTAATGCTCCTGTGTTGGCAATCATATAATAGAGAGATAAAAAAAAAACCAAGAGGCTTGACATATTATAATGCCTGCAAGAGAGTAAATGTATATTCTGCATGTTTGTTTTTTCCTTTAGTCAACAGCATAAAAAAAACATGTGCAACCCAACAAGCTGCTTGTTACTGAGCAGCTGCTCTTAAAAAACAGTGTTCTGTGATGAGGTGCGGTTAGCACCAGACTCAGCTGCTCGTGTATTTGACTGAAACCATCTACTGGTGTGTCACGACGGAGTCACAGGGGGAATGAGAGTGTGATTTCAAACAATGCTGGGACAGGTCTTGTGCCAAAAATATCACCGACTGATTCATCAGCTGTGATGACAATTGACAGGAGGGGGCACGGACACCTCTGCCAAGCTAAAGAAAGAAGCGTAGTGCACGTCGGAAGCAGAATATGTCAGTTGCTGTTATTTCTATCTGACTGGTTGAAAAAAAAAAACTACAGTAAGAAAACATTATGATAGTGATGAAACTATGACATCAGCATATATTTCAGCTTTTTTAAACATCCTAGATTAAACTAAAATCAATATTGCATCAATTGATACAGCTGTCAGGTGTTATTATTTATTCTCTTTGTTTCCATGCCACCCTCTCATGCTCTACTTCATTCCTGATCCCCCCATCTTTTCTTTCCGTCGAGGCAAGCCGGGTCTCTCGCTTTCAGCCCAGAGGGGTACGGTTCATCTTACCTGCCACCCGCTCGTCTGACTCTCGGTTGCCATCATCTGAGTAACGGGCAAAGTCCAGAGAGTCCAAGGTGCTGATGCTGCCTGCGCGATCTGAACAAAAAAAAAAAACACAAGTGAGAGACAGCAGTGAGATGAGTGTACATGTATAATCGTTCAGGTAGATGAGTCAACTGTTGAGCACATTGTAAGGATCCCGGAGAAACTTTAATTACGTGTGCTCGCCTCTGAAGGGAGGTCAGATGTCAGGGTTAGCAACACACTGCGGTAGGGATTCAAATGTTTTTCTGAAAAGGATACGGAACCAGGCTGGAAGATTTGTTCAAAGGATGATGACTAACAACCAATCCACCTTTCCAAAAAGCAGATGGAAACTTTATAAAATTGAGTTAAAAGCAAAGCCAAGAGAAGAATGATGTGGGAAGATTATTCTTTAGCCAAGAAACATTTGAGTCACTGCACCTGAAGGAAAACACATTTTCTGAGACTTTTACTCCAAAGTAACAACTGTACCACCAACCTTCCATCTGACTATGTGCCAAATGTATTGTTCACGCTAACAACACATATAGCTGATACATAAGCAAACTCACACTCCTATTTCACTGAGCTAGTCTGTCCTGGCAGCTTAGCCCATGGTGTTAGTTTTCCTTCCACTGCAATGCAAGCACAAGATAGGCCTGTTTGTTCACTGATATGGAGATACAGTAGAAGGTCAGGCCAAATGTAGCATGTAGCGTAGTTAGCCTTAAAACCTCGGCTTGCTCGCTTTGTTTTAGCGAGGCTTAGGAGGAGCGACTGAAGATCAGGCCAGAAAAACTGAGAAAATTGGCGTAGTCTGTGAGAACACACTGTGGCTTTTAGAAATCACATTAAAGGAAAATCAAACAAATAAAAGTACCACTGGCTCCATCCTAATTAGATAACACCTATTACTGACCTTAATTCTTTTTGGGTTTGGCTTGAGAAAATACAGACATCCTAAATAAAGAGTTTTATGATGATTCAATTCATCTTTTCCTTGCCTCAGAAGCTGAAAGTATCCTTGTGGTAGATTATTGCTATTTATTTTTAAATGACCTAGACCTTTTAAAAACATCTTCACAGACAAACATATTTCCTTTGCTAAACATTATATTTTAGCAACCGCAGGCTCAAGCTTTATGGTTGGTGTACTTGATTTGTTATTTAGGATATTCTCAAACTTAAACTGATTATATCTTTGAAGTTGCAGCGTGTGTGTCACATGTTCAAATGTATGACTGTGCAGCCCCCCCACACACACACACACACACTCAGCCCTGTGACTGTTAAGTGAGTGTTTCTACACTGGCTGTCAGTTTGTGTGTGTGTGTGTGTGTGTGTGTGTGGCATTGTTCTCTCCTGCTGATGTCAATTTAGCCCATTTTCTTGTGGAGGACACTTACAACTGTCCTCACTTCCTGATGATGTGTGAGGCTCTTGTCTGTAAGTGATTGAAATCCATTCTCTGAATCAGTGGATAATAGTGTGTTTGTATGCACGTGCATGTGGGAGTAATACAACCTGTAATTCCACATTGTGCAGCAGCGTGCACAGATTTCTTTTGTGTGTGTATGATTTATGAAAAAACAAGTATTTCTTCCTGGCTGACCTTTCAGTTCTGTGCCTGTGGCGTATATTGTCTGGACTGTGATGAATCTGACACTTCAGACTGTCATCTCTTCACTGCACTCAGGCACATACGCAGATCCATGCATACTCACTCTCTGTGCTTTATAAATACATGTCACCATGTCACATTCAGTCACTTGCAAATGAGCCTTTATTAATGTGCTACATGAGGGAAGCCTCTTTAAATCTATGCAACTTTGTAATAAAATAAAAAAGGCTGATCAACAAGAGCATTTTAGAGAAAAGTGACAGAAAATACAAACATGATAGGAGGATATTTTCCCATTTTGGCAAGTAGAAAAACAAAGCAGATAAACTGGATACAGAGAAAGTGCAAGAGTTTAACACCAAGGACAAAGAGATTTATATTTAACAACAGTTGATACAAATATAGATAGGAAGATAAACGAGAATGGATTGTCAGCAGATAGCCAACACATTTCTTTTTTAAATTAAAGGCAGAGGCAGGACTATTAGCTACAGATGAGTGAAAAAACTAAAGGAAAAACCAACATCAAGTGTCTTAGTAAGGTGTTGTGCTGCCAAATGCTGCAAAAACAGCTTCAATACTGAGCTCTACTGGAGGGCTGAACACCATTGATGTTGGGGTATGATTGTGGTGGAAAGCGCTGTCTACATATCGGTCCAAAATCTCCTGTAGTTGGGTTGAGATCTGGTGACTGTGAAAGCCACAGCATCCGATTGACATCATTTCAATACTCAAACCATTCAATGGCCCTAACATTATATTAAATATAGTTCAATTTTGCAAGTGACCACTGTTACTGTAGTGGTAGCAATGCCAGTCAAACACTAACATATAAAAAAAACTGTGGTTAGATTTGCCACACTGGTAAGGAACATGCACTTTCACATAAACCACCTGCATGTATTCACACACACGGTATGCAGCTTAAAGGCAGAGAAATATGAACAGGCAGCCAGAACTACATGGAGCACAGCCGGCAGCACTCCAAAAATATCATTAATCACCTTCTCACACAGTAGCAACAGAGAAAGGCTTGGAAAGACATTATAAAGTGACTGAAAACTGAGAAAAACAGAGAGAGAGTGCCACTAGGAGGACATTGGCCTAACATAAGTAGTGCCACTCTGGTCAGGTATAAACAGGCTAATAATGACTGCCTGTGTGTGCCTTTGAACACATTTTAGTGGTGTTATAAACCTTCCTGAGTTGATCAGTGAATGGGAGCTCTGTGGTTGACCTGGATTGCTGTTGTGCTAAATATACTGGTTTGTAAAAGCAGTGAACATCAACACTGGTTACAAACAACCTAATCTAGAACATGTTATCTGAAGCTACTACTTTGCCAACTTGGAATAGGAGGATGAGAGATGACTGCAACTACAAATTAACCTTTAAAATTACTGTCCTGGGAAACTTTGTGGCAAACACATACTCCTTAAATGTGGCAACTGGCTGTCAACCTTTCAGCAACTCGCATGTTAATCTTAGAGCTCCTCTAACATCATTTGGTATGAGCAAACATAACCACCTTATTGGCCAATGAGGGGAGGAGAGGGTATCATTCACGCTGTCTTGCTGGTAATTAGCAAGCTGGTGAGAGAAGGCTTCATGTGTCATGTGGGGTTCGTAGAGCAACAGCTGCAGATATGACGCAGCCTGTGACACAGTCCTTATCCATAACACAAGGACGGTGCAATTAACGGACTGTCAGTGTCTCCAGCTGTGTTTTCATCATGAGACAGTCAACGACACCTACGGCTGGTCAGCTGAATGCTATGCTTACATTTTGTGGCAAAGGTGAAGAAAAAGATGATAGAGGGATATTTGAAGATTGTCAGAAGCTGTGTAACCCAACCATCTGAACTAAAACACTATTTATAGTAGAGCTGTAATCAATAGTCGATTAGTTGACAACTACTTTGATAACTGATTACTACTTTGGAGTGAAAATAAAAGTCTATATTCTCTAATTTGAGCTTTTCAAATGTGAGTATTTTCTGATTTCTTTAGTATTCTATCACAGTAAATTAAATATCTTGGGGTTGTTGACTGTTGGTTAATAACTGATTGATTATTTCAGAAAATGAGCGACAGATTCAGCCATTGTTAGTTGAAGCCCCAGTTTTATAGTCCAACATAGACTAAGCACAGAACAGCCAAGCAAGCTATCATCACACCCACCAGACGGATAATTTCTTTTATCATGTTTTTTGACTAGCTGTGAAGTTATCATGCTGTGCCATGTAACAAAGTGTTACATAGGACCGTTTAATCATACACACCAACACCCTCTAAGTGTATAATCTTCTGCAAAGCATATTTATTCCCACACAATGTGTAAATTTAAAGTTAGAGGTGTTGTTTATTTCTTTTGTAGGGTTATAATACTATGTAATCTTTAGGAATCACACAGTCAAAAGCAGAGTACTGAATGTCTTGCTCGTTCGAAATATCACATGAGACACTGGCTGTCTAAAACCTGTCCTTCAAACATGAGGAAAAAGATCATTCCAGTGATCACATGAGGTCCTAGCTATCAGATCATGCTAGAAAGAAAAGTGAGTGACATAGCCTTGGGCTGAGTCTACTGCTTTTCGCCTCCTCAACTCCCATCAGCTGCTTCCTTTTTTCTTTCTGCATATGGTAGACTTGACATTTGTGCTTCCTCATGGATTTAAGGTTTATATGAACCCTTGCTCTCATCAATAGCTAAGACTGAGACGACAATTTCTCCCTGACCCTCTTGTCAGTTTCACAACGGGGGAACTGTCAAGTCCTGTCATGCTTTTGGAAGACACCATCATAAAACATTTATTCTGTTACTGTGCTCCAAGCCTTTTGGGATTGGTATGATAATGCAATCACCAGACCTTAACAACCACAACACACCACTCATAGTTGTTTGTGTCTGCTGCTATGGTCGCTAAGACATATATGGTGTGTGGAAAGAGCAGTCTACCTAAGTATTTAATTCTAAAGGGTGGTGTCATGCTGACAGGCAATAGATGCTGCAGTGAATCTGACTGGCTGCCATCTGCTACAGTATCTACTGGTGCTAGCCTCAGGCCAGATGCCAAGAGCCACTCTCAACAATATATATCAGTCTCCTGAGACATCGGGTAAATGTCCATTCTACTGCATCTAAATAAAGAAAAAGAAATCTTCCTCTGGTTATCAAACCACTAAACATTTTCTTTTGTGTATATTCATATCTTGCATTTCCCACAGCTATGTAAATAATTGCAATGAAAATTCATCATAAGCTTGCACCAAAAATGTAAAAATACTAGTTTGGTACAATTCTGTAAATACCTATTCTTATGAATATCTATTTAAATCCAGGAACTGTTTACTCTGCTTTGATCCTGTCAGCAACTTACTGCAGCCAATTTTGACAGATAGTGAAAGAAATATTTACTTTATTTAAAGCTATTGTCCACAGATGTGACATGCCACTTGGATAAACCAACACGATGCTGGGAGTATCTTCTACCAATCTGAAACTTATTCATAAAAATAAATAACTTCTGCCTTATTTTACAATGGTGGGATAAGGGAGGAAGACCTGGTAAACATCTGTTATTTTTTGTAAAATCAGGGCACTGAATAAAGAAAGGTAGGTTTAAGTCAATACACAGACTACAGTGCTTCCTGCACTGACCCTATCTTTGAAACGATCTAATACACATATTAGATCGTTTCAAAGATAGGGTCAGTGTGTAACCATGCATGTGATTTAGTGAATTCATGACTATCCCTTTATCCTGAATCTAAGGTAAATACTTTGACAAGCCAAGTCCAATCACTGCTGAGAATATCCAGCTCAGTCATTTCCATTAAAAACTAATGGGATCATTAAGATCCTATTGAAAACATTTGGAGACAATGGCATTTAATATTACTCTATCTATCACTTCATTCACTTATACTGATCCAAAGGACCGTAGAGCTGTTGTATGGTGCCTTAGTTCAGTGTGAATACATTTACTCCTCTCATCACAGTGAAATGGGACCACAAGAGATAGTTTTGTCCCTCATATACCCTTTTAAATACCAAGCTCCCCTGTCATGCTTTGCCACAGTTGAGTTAAAGTTTATGGTAATACCATTGCTGCACTGTGACAGCTTCATTTGTGATTGCCACCATCAATAACATTTGCATGGCATGTGTTTTTTTATAGGCGCAGACTATTTTCAGCTACAGCACAGGTTACACAATGCTGCAGATTATTCCATAAAGGAAGCCTGGAATAAACTGTACACAAGTATCAAAATTACTGATAACGCCAGATGATGTAGGTTCAAACCCAGTTGAGGATGTATAATACCCAATTGAATCCTCTTTAGTAACACACTAGATTCAATGGCATGACCATAGCTAAATAAAGTAACGTCTGACCTCTGACCTGTCTGTGGCCTGAAGGAAAGGGTAATCATGTATTTTCCTGCAGGGCTCAATCAGGCTACGTGTTACATCAGTGTGATTGCAAACTGTAGAGCTGCTGCCACTCAGCATCTTTCTCCCAGCAACTAAATAGTGTAGTTCAGCTAAATTACATTTCTGTGATGCTCTATAATCTGTATGTCAGCCAATACAACTAACCCACAAAAAAACACCCCGCTTGTTGGCTGTGGGCCCTAGTCCGGGAGAGCAGGTGCAAGCAAGCGTTCACCTCATGATAGATAGCTAGCTAGTGGGTTAACTTTGTGTAATACAATATTAAACACGGAGCGAGCTGGCAGCTACGCGACTAGCACCGGGGAGCAGCTAGCTACTTACTCAGCGGTCCGCCAGGTCCGAGTACCTGGTCTTTTGCGGGCGGAGTGCCGCTCTGTCGCTCGAAGTTGCCCGGGTTAGAGAAATAATCTCTCAACCTCGGAAGCTCTCTACCTGCTTCCAATAGCTCGGTATGAAACTCCAAGGCCGTGAGGATGTACTGGTCCCGTAATAGCTGAGAAGCAATGACATCCACTGATACCCGTATATCGGCGCTGCCTGCCATAGCAGAGGTGGCCGCGGCCGACACCGAGATGCCCTCGCCACTGGGGCTTGTCCGGTTGCTAGACAGCAGCAGCGTCGGAGGTTCGGCATCCGCAGGCGGGGAGAAAGGATTGCCCGGCGGCGGCCCTGGAGCCCCGTCACTCGGACTTCGCTCTGTGTCAACTGTTTCATTTGGACGCCGTTCAGCCTCTTCCTCAGAATCACTTAGATTAAACGGGTTGACCGACGCCATTTTTTGCACTATAAAGATTTTTCCTTTTAGCAATCTTAAGCTAGGCTGCTGCTTCCTGAATGGATATTAAGCTAGCAAAGGTTTGGTAGGTGGCTTTGACAAGGGGAAAGAATGCGAAACTATGATTGGTCACATTTATCCTTAAGACCGCCTTTTTAATGGAATACTACACACCGATTGGATACTGGGCAGACATTTGACAGCTGTATTGTGGAAGAACCATAACCTATGAAAATAATAATTTCCAGCGAAACTATACTATAATAAAAGTAGTTGTGTAATGAAAACCAACGCAATTACTTTTTTTAAATCAACAAAAGTGTTTAAGAGGGATACTTTTTGGAAAGAAAACTGACTGGGAAACAAACATCCGAACTACGGTACCCACAATTCAGTTGGACAGTACAAACGTTAACGTCAAACGTCAAAGTCACAACAAGGAAGTGGATACTCACAGCACTTGAATTTCTTGTACTAATCTTCTTAGAAAGGGGGACAGTTGGTTTTTATAAAAGCACGTACTTAAAGATTAGGTCAGTCTTGTTTCATGTAACAAACCCTTGATCGGTCGGGTTCTCTGGATATATATTTAGTAATCTGCGAAGACAAAACGTAAGCTAAATCAGTGTGTTTTAGCAGGTGCATGGGTGAAGTGGTAGTAGATAGTTTTGCTAGCCCATTCATTCATTTTTGGGACGTTACATCCAGGTAGGACTTTTAGAAGAACTCAAAGATGCAACAGCTGCTTTTCTATGTCACTCGTGTGTAAACAAACTTGAATCAGAAATGTGTACCATTAAAATGTACCAAACTTTCTATGAAAGCCATTATTCCTGCCCATTGCCAACGCGGAACAAAATTAACATCAGCCATATGCTATTCAAATATGCAAGTTGCTGGTAAATTGACTTCGCCAATTACCCAAAATAAAACAAAGCTAATCTATTTAGTGGCTGTTAAGAAATGAATATTCACTAACCATTTAGCTGGCGGGCTAAAACGTAAAATTTGAACCCTGTTTGCAAATAACATATGGTGACAGAAGGATTACTCCTAAGCAGTCTTCACATGGCCTGTGCTTTCAGCTTAGCCAGACTGTTATACTGTACCTGTCTAATACCTTCTTCTCTATTTGAAGTAACTCCTTAACATCGAATTTAATGTTAGACTGACTGTATAAATGTTTCTCCAGTTTTTCTTCAATCTTTATTATTCTGTCTTTGTCTCTTCTTATTTCCAGCCTGTTTTCTACTCACTTTAAATCTCTTCTTTCCCACTTCTGCTTGTGTTGCAGACCCAGTGTGACACTCATCGCTCAAAATGAGGATGATCACCTTTTTCCTGGTGGGACTAACAGTCCATGTGGTCTTCTTCGTTTCCATCTTTGACATCTACTTCACCTCTCCCTTGGTCCATGGTATGACACCCCAGGCCACGCCACTGGCACCCCCTGCCTCCAGACTGGTGTTGCTGGTGGCTGATGGACTCCGAGCAGACAGCTTCTTCACCCTTCTCCCCAACGGCTCATCGAGGGCCCCATACTTGAGGTTGGGAAACTGATACAGAGCATTGATAAGTCTGAATGTGGTAATTAGTCTATAACAGTGATGTCCAACCGGGGGGTGGTACCACCTCAGGTAGGTGCCAATGATCCACTGGGGGTCATGAAGCAGTCTTGATTTTAAGGAGTGTAATAATTTGAATGTGTTAAATATATCGCAAGGATAGGGGCGTGTGAAACATGAACATCTCTCCTGTAGTATACACAGAGGTTAGCTGGCAACATAAACAGGGAGCTGATGGAGAAATGGGAAGCATCAGGGAGAAGAGAATGCAGCCCTGCGCAGTCCTCATTGTGTGAGTAGTGCAGCAGAGAGACAAACATCAGTGGAGAGTTGACATAACAAGTACAGTACATTGGTTATGTTGCTGTAAGTGCAATATGAGTTTCGTGAGTAAAAAGCCAAGAAGAGCAAAATCCACGCAAAATATGGGCAGAATCACAATAATGAAAATTTTTGTGGTAAAGAGTGTGATTTATGCAACAACAAAATGAATGATAGATAATAATAGTAAACAGAAAAATGAGAATAAGAATGGCCACTGATCTCAGAGCTGCTGTTGAAACACAATAGCCAGTAACTAAGAAAACTGCCACTCATAAGTTCAGTAACTATCAAATGGCTTCAACCCTCTTATAATGCTGTTCCACTAATCTTTAAGTCTGTCACACAAATGTAACATTATATATACTCAACACAACTAAAATGTACATATAAACTACTGATTTCTGCATCCAGCCTATCTGGGATAACATCTGCTATCACTCTGCTGTTGATAGCAAACAAAAACATGCCACGTATTTAATGTCTCTTGGTATTTCATTGACATATAAGATGAGAAAATAATCATTTCAATCCTTTTCAGCATCACAGAACAAACACAAACATATATATGACAGTGAAATAAAAAAGAAAAGGAAATCATAAAGCAGAAATTGTGTTAATGATAAGAGGAAAATAATTTTAAGTTTATATATTACCATTTTACAGGTATTAAGAGGTTAGGTTCACTACTTCATTGAACAATTCATTGTCCCATGCTGCTACTGTATTTTTATTTTAGCAGTGAATATATTTAAATATAAAGTAAGTTATGAGGTTCCTTATAACTATTTTTTGGTAATTACACTTTGCCAGGGGACGCACCAGAGTTTAAAAAGATAAAAAATATGGGTCCCTCAAGAAATAGGTTGGGAACCACTGGTCGAGAACAGAAAACCGAATGTATGGCTGATATTAGTTGTCTGTTGCCTTTTTCTTGTGATACGATTAGAATTGCAGAGTATGTAGTGTTTATATACAGTATATGACCTGTGTGTTCATGTGTGTGCTTCCCAATACTAGGAGCATCATAGAGGAAACGGGTACCTGGGGTGTGTCACACACACGAGTCCCCACTGAGTCTCGCCCTGGTCATGTTGCTCTCATCGCTGGCTTCTATGAGGATGTTAGCGCTGTTGCCAAAGGTAGCTGTATGTGCATGTTTGTTTTGAAAGGCTGAATACAAAAAATAGCAATACAAAAAATGAATTCATTGGATTGTTTGGCACCCATATGTTTGTGTCATTGTGAAAGTGTATGTTGCTGATGACTACTTTTGTGTTCCTTTATTTGTGACTGCAAGCGTATTGACCTTTTGTGTGTGTGTGTGTGTGTGTGTGTGTTCAGGTTGGAAGGAGAATCCTGTAGAATTTGATTCTGTGTTCAATGAGAGCAGACACACCTGGTGCTGGGGAAGCCCTGACATTCTGCCTATGTTTGCCAAAGGTACACAGTACACTCAAGTCAAATCAACATAAGGAAACGCCCCAGAGACAGTCTGTGTCTGAATCACACTCAGTGATACATTTTGTACTTAAAGGATCAGTGTGTAAGATTTAGTTGCATCTAGCGTAACGGGCTTGGCAGAAATTAAATGTAATATTCATAAACATGTTTTAATTAGTGTATAATCACCTGAAAATATGAATCACTGTGGGAGCAGGCCCCCTTCCACAAAGCCTATCATGTTTCTACAGTAGTTCAGAATAGACAAACCAAACGCTGGCTCTAGAGAGGGATTTTCATGAGTTTTGTGGCTACCATACGTTCTTCTACACACTTGGAAGGGGAGGGTGAGAGTAGGGCGAATTCAGTTGGGTGCAGTTTTCAACCTCACCACTAGATGCCTCTGAATCGCGGACATTGATTCTTTTGAACTAGCAAAAGAGGAATAATTTATTTTCACTATAATTCCATCTGTAAGTAACACAAAGACACAACAAATGACTATTAGGCTATGTTTCATCCATTTTCAAAAATATGATCTTATGAAATTGGTATCCATGGTAAAATTTGCATCAGTTTAGGGGTCCTTGATGTGAAAAAGTTATATATATATATAACTATATTTTACATTATTACTGTATTGTAATTACTTAAAAGGTTTTTTTTGAATAATTTTAATAAAGCTAATTTCCTGCTGTGTTACTTCTAGGTGCTACTGGAGACCATGTGTACACCCATACATATCCAGCTGTGGAGGAGGACTTTGCCTCCACTGATGCATCCAAACTAGACAACTGGGTGTTCACTCAAGTCAAAGTATGATAGTGGAAGTTATAAAGATAACCATCAATGTTGCGGTGTGGATTATAATAGTTATAATGAAGTGATTAATTCATAACTGAGTTAGATTGTGTGTTTAGAAATCAATTTCTGAAGGTTTGCATTGGTAGTGGACCAAACACTTTTGTGCTTTGTATTTAAGAACATTTTTTGAATAATAATTCCAGGAATTGTAACAGTAGCTAGGACAATATTTTCTTATATGAAGCTCACATTTTTCACTTACAATATAATGTGTGTTTTTATTTATGATCAAATGCGTTTTTAGTTACTATGAGGTTTATTGGGAAATAGAAGGTTAATAGACAATATAACCAGACTGCCTTGGTACATTTCCTTCTTGAATAAATCCAAATATGTTTCATTTTCTCTCTGTACCAGTCATTCTTTCAAGCAGCAAAGTCAAACTCCACTCTAAGGGCCAGTCTACTGGAGGATAAGAACGTTCTCTTCTTGCATCTGTTGGGCATCGACACAAATGGACATGCTCACAGGCCAATGTCACAGTGAGTTAAATTTTGTTTTGTTTTGCCATTGATCATTGTTTGAAACACTCAACATAATATAATGTAAATCTAAGGTGATCATACTCTTCTAAAGCAGCTTTGAGCAGCAATAGTGGTATCTTTATCTACAAAGAACAAATGTGACATCTGAATATCTAATACTCGTAGTTTTAAGGCGTTTTAAGGTGTTGATATTTGTCTTTTGTCCAGGGAGTACCAAGAGAATATTGGTCTAGTGGATGCTGGTGTATCTGAGCTGGTGTCTATGGTAGAAGACTTCTTTGGTTATGATGGCAGAACAGCCTATGTGTTTACTTCTGATCACGGCATGACCGATTGGGGTAAGACTCTTGTTTATGTGTGTGTTTGTACTATCTGAAGGTAAAAAAAATAAAGATTGTTCATTAGCATATGAATTCAATTTGTGACTTTTTGTGTGATGTCTCTCCAGGTTCCCATGGTGCAGGCCATCCCTCTGAGACTCTCACACCTTTGGTGGTATGGGGAGCCGGTGTTCATAATGCCCAGCAAGTTACTGAACCTCAACTGTACAAGGACAGCTACTTACAAGGTACAAAACTCATGAACTACACTCACAGCTGTTTACTTAAATGTCCCCAAGATGTTTTAGCATGAGCCCAGGTTTTCCTACACCTACAAAAGGCAGTTATTTCTCAGCAGTATGTGCAGACTGAAATTTTGTATTTTATATGATATTTAGTTTTTGAATTCCCCTGATTTGTACTTTTGTTTTGCACAGATTGGAAACTGGAGCACCTCCAAAGGGTTGATGTCAATCAGGTAAGACCCATTTGCTCTGGGCCTTTAAATTCTACCACAAACACCAATTGCTGCCACTAAATTAATTGTGTATGAAACCAATAATTGACAGTACCTAAAGGACCCACAGGCACCTGTAGTTCAATAAAATATGATTTATTTTTCTATTTTTGTTTTTCTTCAGGCTGACATTGCTCCCCTCATGGCATCTCTCATTGGTGTACCCATCCCTGTCAACTCTGTTGTAAGTTTAGACACTGAGTTAAAGGAGAAAATACTGAAGTCAATTGTCTTCTTGTAAACTATATGCATGCAGGTGTGTAGTTTATTACCAAGTTAACGCAAATGGATTTTGCAAGTACAGTATAATTCAAAAATGAAAATCAGTAAACTAATAGAAAATATATTTGCACATGTATGACTGTACAGGGTTTTCTCTAAGTATTATGATACAATTTTTATTACCTTATGATCATCACTGTGTGTATTTATATCTCTTCAGGGTGTGTTACCTCTTCTCTACCTCAACAACAGTAAGCAGTTCAAGGCAGAGAGCATGTACTCTAATGCTATTCAAGTACTGGAGCAGTTCAAGGTACGATAGCATGCAGCTCTGCTATTACTGACATGTTTTGTCACTAGTGTGCCACAGAGAACAGTAAAACCATCACAAATTTGTAAAATAAGACTGCTGTTGAAATTGATAAATATGTTGTTATTAATAGTAATAGATGAGTGACAGTATTTACTGATTTGTAGCTTTAAATGCAAAGCCGTTTTTAAGTTTTGAATTGTGGAAAGCATATGACTGCACATCTTGTCTAATTCAGTCATATATATCTATGGTATTCATCTATTTTGTTTAGGTGAAAATGACCCAAAAAAGGGAGACAACCTTGTCTTTTCTCTTTACTCCATACCAGTAAGTACAATAAGTCAGTTAATGAGTTAATGAGTAACCTTGAGTGTGTGAGAGTTTTTTCTTTTATTACTGTCTGTGTACTTTCTAATAAAACATGTGTATCAAGGGACCATGTTACGCCCAAATCATGTCATTTGCAGAGTGTGAAAGTGTTGGAGATACATTGCAATAGTTGCCTATTGCTGGTCACTAAAAAATGAACATGTTTATATTAGCCTTTATTGTTTTGCAAGTGTAGGAGCAAATTAAGCATGTCTTAACCTACGTAAAACCATATTTAAATACACATATACTCACTCTGTATTTATTGCTTTGTCTCCCTTTCCTCTTAGACTACTTACTGAGTCAAAACAAGCAGAATTCATTCGCACGGCCAGAATACTGATGCAACTGGAAAAGTATGAGGATGCTGTGAGTATCTTGTCAGAATAGTCTGTAGGTAAATTAACAGCTGTCCAAGTGATTGTAAGTCATTCCGAGTTAATTATTTATCATTGAGACCTATTATGATGCAGCGCAATAATAATACTCAGCTGAAATTGCAGTAAACTTGCATAACTGTGGTAAATGCCGTCTACAACAAACCCATGTTCTTTGTTGTGGTTTAAATTACCACTTCACTTTCCTCTTTCCTCCCAAGTTTCTTTTTTTGTTCCCTTACATAAATTGCTGATTACTCCTCTTTCCATTTCCTCTATGCCAAACCCTCCACCTATTTGTCTTTGCTAAAGCATTCCATTTCATTTGCCCCTGTCTGCCTCTGTCTAGATCTCTCTGTGCCAGTCTCTGATCACCAATGCTCTGGATGGACTGGTTTACTACCATACCTACGACAGGTTTTTCTTGGGCTGCAGTGTAGTGCTGGGATTTGTAGGTTGGACCTCCTATGTTGTCCTAATCATACTAAAGACTCATGCGAGCCTCAACAGACGTCCCAGTCTCCTCCAACAGGTCAGATCATACTGTGTAATCCCTCTCTGTCTTTACCTCTAAAGATTCCTGCCACCAGAACAAGTTTATGAAATTTGATTGTCTCATTAAGTTGCATTTTTGGTATTACTCCTGTGTGTGCAGATCCCCGGGCGTACCCTGATGAGGCTGTGTATGTGTGTCACCATGGTGATCACTGTATTCTTGCTTATCCAAAGGAGTCCCATCACCTACTATATTTACTGCCTGCTGCCTGTGCCTGTGTGGTACTCTGTTCTTAAAGAGTGAGTATCACAAACACTCATGAAAATATTGAATAGATTAATGAATGAAATACATATCTGGACGCATTAAATATAGTCTAATCAAACAAATGCGTATAGTTTCTCCTCCTCCCGGTGGGGTGAACACCACACACAGACAAAGGACCAAATATCAAAAAACATCAATGGAGATCACATTCATTCAGAGAACATACCTGTTTATCAGTGAATCAAATACGCTTCACACATAGTTGATACATGTCTTGAACAGCCCCACTGAGGTGATAAACTTGATCCTTTGATATGTTATTGTGCATACTCATGTTTCTCTTTGATAAAACAGTTGATTTTCAAATTTCAATCTTTTTTTCTCTTTCATTGCAACAAAAAACAATCTCATTAATTATCCATTTTAGATCTGGAACTCTAATAGATTTGATTCGCTCCGCTCCATCTCTGCCACTGTGGAAATGTTTTGGCTATTTTGTGCTGGTGGCGTTTGGGATTGAACTACTGGTAGGTGTCTTCAGTGATGTCTTCTAATTACAGATAGAGGCATATTTGTGCTTCAGTACACTCATTAGCCTTTAGCTGACTGCCATATACACACTACATATTTTTCTCAGTGTTTAGGGCTCCTCATGTACACCATGAGGTTACTCTGTACTGTGGATGACACTTTTCCTTTGCTGCCCCCAGGTGGTGAGTTTCTTCCATCGCGCCATGCTGACTCTGGGTCTGGTGGTCCTCTCTCTCTGGCCCATGCTGTCTGGACTTTTTGGCAAGGCCAAGGTATACACATCACAAATTGACAAATGTTAGCTTCTACAGTCACAATCCCCCAGAAAAATGTATTGTATTTGAATGATGATTCTTACACCTTGGAAATTATGTGTCCAGGAAGTTAGGGGACCTTCTTATAATGATAAGTAAATGTGATAGCAACATTTCCATATCACATAAGTCTTGACTACTTTTAGCTACTGCATGGACAAATAATCACCTTTGTCAAGAAATACAACTCATTTAGATTTGAATTGGACACAATCTGACTCTATATTACACAAATGTCTAATAATCTTAATTCATTTTCATGAATAGATAATGGATTAAAAAATGTTTTTATTATTACCTATTAGATTTTTTTTTAACATCTCGCCCTTCTTAGATTTCCATAATCACATTACTATATGACACTAGTTACTAATAGCCACAAACGGTCATCTGCCCTGATAGGCTTTGAACTTTAAAATTGTTTTTCTTTTTCTTTTCTCTGAAATGAGTTCCATTTTTCTTTTGTAACATTTTAATTCTTTCAGGTGTTTTAACATCTGTTAACATCAAGACACATGGCACAAAAGACAGATCACTAAAATTATATAAAAAAAAGATTCAATTGAAAAACTGATGCACAAAATGAATTAAACAAAGTGGTTTGTAGTGGAATTTTTTTTTTCACTTTAATGTCTGTAATGTCAATTCCCCTAAAATAGGGACATTTTACAAAATTAGTTCTTGCTTGCTCCTTTGCACTTTACCATCAGTCTACTGCCAGACAAACACCTGGTTGTTAAATTATTAACTCTTATACAGTACCTCACTATATTAACTCTTTGTCTTTGTACCTGTCTAGTTCCGTTCATTGAGCTGGTTTCTGAGCTGTCTGTGTTTGGCTGCTTTCCCTCTGATGCCGG